>NC_069100.1:6117488-6122488 GCF_947172395.1 Bicyclus anynana
CCTTCAGTGTAGCGCGCGTGCGGCCCAGGACATCTAAGGGCATCACAGACCTGTTATTGCTCAATCTCGTGCGCCTCGAAGACGCCGGTCCCTCTAAGAAGAACTTTAATACGCCGCCAGTGAGTTGCGCGACCGGAGTCGCGCACACCTAAATGACGACGCCTATTTAGCAGGCTAGAGTCTCGTTCGTTACCGGAATTAACCAGACAAATCGCTCCACCAACTAAGAACGGCCATGCACCACCACCCACCGAATCAAGAAAGAGCTGTTAATCTGTCAATCCTTCCGGTGTCCGGGCCTGGTGAGATTTCCCGTGTTGAGTCAAATTAAGCCGCAGGCTCCACTCCTGGTGGTGCCCTTCCGTCAATTCCTTTAAGTTTCAGCTTTGCAACCATACTCCCCCCGGAGTCCAAAATCTTTGGTTTCCCGGAAGCTGCCCGCCGAGCCATTGTAGTAACGTCGGCGGATCGCTAGATGACATATTTACGGTTAGAACTAGGGCGGTATCTAATCGGATATATAAAGGAATTGACGGAAGGGCACCACCAGGAGTGGAGCCTGCGGCTTAATTTGACTCAACACGGGAAATCTCACCAGGCCCGGACACCGGAAGGATTGACAGATTAACAGCTCTTTCTTGATTCGGTGGGTGGTGGTGCATGGCCGTTCTTAGTTGGTGGAGCGATTTGTCTGGTTAATTCCGGTAACGAACGAGACTCTAGCCTGCTAAATAGGCGTCGTCATTTAGGTGTGCGCGACTCCGGTCGCGCAACTCACTGGCGGCGTATTAAAGTTCTTCTTAGAGGGACCGGCGTCTTCGAGGCGCACGAGATTGAGCAATAACAGGTCTGTGATGCCCTTAGATGTCCTGGGCCGCACGCGCGCTACACTGAAGGAATCAGCATGTTCTCCCTGGCCTAGAGGCCCGGGCAACCCGTTGAAACTCCTTCGTGCTGGGGATTGGGGTTTGCAATTATCCCCCATAAACGAGGAATTCCTAGTAATCGCGGGTCATAAGCCCGCGATGATTAAGTCCCTGCCCTTTGTACACACCGCCCGTCGCTACTACCGATTGAATGATTTAGTGAGGTCTTCGGACCGACACGCGGTGGCTTCACGGCCGTCGGCGTTGCTGGGAAGTTGACCAAACTTGATCATTTAGAGGAAGTAAAAGTCGTAACAAGGTTTCCGTAGGGGAACCTGCGGAAGGATCATTAACGTACCGCGTACGCACATGTTTGCGTTTGCGCGTGCTCGTGTTGTCAGAGACGCACCGATCTAACCTCACTCACTCACTCACTCACTCACTCACTCACTCACTCGCTCACTCGTACCACCCAACAAAACGACAACGCATGTGCACAACAAAAAACGAGAAAATGAAAACCATTACCCTGGACGGTGGATCACTTGGCTCGCGGGTCGATGAAGAACGCAGTTAACTGCGCGTCATAGTGTGAACTGCAGGACACATTTGAACATCGACATTTCGAACGTACATTTCGGTCCGTGGAGAAACATCCAGGACCACTCCTGTCTGAGGGCCGGCTGCATAAATACACACACCACACTGTCCACACAGTGCGACACGTGGCGCGTCCGGTGCAGTGCGTGCGTGCGCCGTTCGACGAGAGTGTCTCTCGATCGGCGGCGGCGCACGCGCTCCGCAGGTCCGCTCAAAAATATCACACGTGTGTGCGTGTGCGTGCGTCCGTGCGCGCTCGTCCCACCGACCCTTCCGTTTACGGTGAATCTGTGGCGACGTACGCGCGCACGTGTACGTGCGTGCCGCTGACGCGCACGCGTAGGCGGACTCGACGTCCGGACTCGCGCGGCGGCGCCGTGCGCTCTCGCGGCGCGCCCCTCTCGCCTCGCGGCGGGGGAGCGCGCTCGCGTGCGCGAACGGCGCCGTCGAGCCGACGGATATCGCGTCTGCCTCCACTTTTATCGTTGGCCTCAGATCAGGGAGGATCACCCGCCGAATTTAAGCATATTAGTAAGCGGAGGAAAAGAAACTAACCAGGATTTCGTTAGTAGCGGCGAGCGAACGCGAATCAGCCCAGCACTGAATCGCGCGGCTTTAACGGTCGCGGGAGATGTGGTGTTCGGGAGGTTCCGCTATCTCGCCGTCGCCGCTCCCGTCAAAGTTCGTCTTGAACGGGGCCGCTTTCCCGTAGAGGGTGCCAGGCCCGTAGCGACGGAGCGAGGCGGCGAGAGGGACGCTCCTCAGAGTCGGGTTGCTTGAGAGTGCAGCCCTAAGTGGGTGGTAAACTCCATCTAAGGCTAAATATTACCGCGAGACCGATAGCGAACAAGTACCGTGAGGGAAAGTTGAAAAGAACTTTGAAGAGAGAGTTCAAGAGTACGTGAAACCGTTCAGGGGTAAACCTGCGAAACTCGAATGAACGAACGGAGAGATTCATCGACATCCGACGGCGCGCGGGCGCGCGCCTCGATGTCGCGCGCGTGCCCCCTCGCGGGTGCCGCGGCGCGGCACGGGTCGCGTCCGTCCAGTACCGTCGGCGTCGTGCACTTCTCTCTCAGTAATGCATCGCGACCCGTTCGACGTCGGCTTGAGCGCCGTCCGATTCGCCCAGCGGCGGGCTCGCGCCCTCCGCTGGACCGCGACGGTGGCCGGCCGGCTGTCGGACGGTATAGAAGTGAACCGCGCACGCGCCTCGCGCGCGTCCGGCCCGACGCAAGCTCGCGCCGTACACACTGAAGGTCGCGGTCCTGCCTGAGCGCGGACCGCGACGCGGCGCCGCTGCTGTCGCAGCCGTGACGTCTCGGACCGTGCGCGTCTCAGTCTGCGATGAGTCATTTTCGGGCACTCGCAGGACCCGTCTTGAAACACGGACCAAGGAGTCTAGCATGTGTGCGAGTCATTGAGTTGTCTTTGTCACAAAACTGAAAGGCGCAACGAAAGTGAACGTAGGGAGGATGGAGCGCCGGTCCCGGTCGGCCTCCCGCACTCCCGAGGCGTCTCGTTTCCAATCCGTGAATGCAGGCGCGCTCCGAGCACAGATGCTGGGACCCGAAAGATGGTGAACTATGCCTGGTCAGGTCGAAGTCAGGGGAAACCCTGATGGAGGACCGTAGCGATTCTGACGTGCAAATCGATCGTCGGAACTGGGTATAGGGGCGAAAGACTAATCGAACCATCTAGTAGCTGGTTCCGTCCGAAGTTTCCCTCAGGATAGCTGGCGTCGACAGCGACAGTCCCATCCGGTAAAGCGAATGATTAGAGGCATTGGGGCCGAAACGACCTCAACCTATTCTCAAACTTTAAATGGGTGAGAGCTCCGGCTTACTCGAACGATGAAGCCGGAGATCTGATGACGGTGCCAAGTGGGCCAATTTTGGTAAGCAGAACTGGCGCTGTGGGATGAACCAAACGTAGTGTTAAGGCGCCTAAAAAACGCTCATGGGACACCATGAAAGGCGTTGGTCGCTCATGACAGCAGGACGGTGGCCATGGAAGTCGGAATCCGCTAAGGAGTGTGCAACGACTCACCTGCCGAAGCAACCAGCCCTGAAAATGGATGGCGCTGAAGCGTTTTGCCTATACAATACCGTTACGGGCAAGTGGGACGCGCGCTCCTCGGACGCGCGTCATTATGCCGTAACGAGTAGGACGTGCGCGGCGGAGAGCGCAGAAGGGTCTGGGCGTGAGCCCGCTTGGAGCCTCCGTCGGTGCAGATCTTGGTGGTAGTAGCAAATACTCCAGCGAGGCCCTGGAGGACTGACGTGGAGAAGGGTTTCGCGTGAACAGTAGTTGCTCGCGAGTCAGTCGATCCTAAGCTCAAGGAGAGATCTTATGTCGATGCGGCGTGTTTTCTTTTGTGACAAACAACGCCCGTTGAGCGAAAGGGAATCCGGTTCCTATTCCGGAACCCGGCAGCGGAACCGTTTCAACAATCGTTCCCTCGTTTCAAAGCGAGCGTTCGACGGGGTAACCCAAAGTGGCCTGAAGACGCCGCCGAGGGGTCCGGGAAGAGTTTCACGAGGAACGCAGGAAGTATAGACACCTAATGGTGGAGACGCAGAACAGCTTCCATCTCCGGATGGCTGAGTCGGGTAACGACGACCCTTATGGTCAGGCGTATCGGGCTGCCAGCGGGCGGTTCCGTCCTCCCGCTAACGTCATCAACGGCATCCGGTATGCGGACAGCCATCCGGTGAGTGTCGGTGAGGCCGTGGATAACCTGCTGCGCGCTCTGTGTCCGGACGACGACCCGTCTGGGGACTCAGCGTACCACAGGGAGGTCCGGATCGCGGCCTCCATTATTCCGACTGGCTGCGACGCGTCTTCACCCAGTCGTGACGCGCTGGGAGGCATAGTTAGGTCCCTGCCTAACACGGCACCGGGGATCGATGGGATCACGGCACGAATGGTGAAGCGTATATGGACTGTAGCGGCTGCGGAACTCGTGTACGTGATTGGAAAGTGTGTGCAAGAAGGGGTGTTTCCCGACGTATGGAAGAATGGGAGGCTTATCGTTCTGCCGAAAGGCAACGGTAAGCCAATGTCCGACCCGAAGGCGTATCGCCCGATCACGCTCCTCCCTGTTTTTGGTAAAATTTTAGAACGCGTCTTATTATGGTGTGCGCCCCAGATTACCAGTGGGATCTCCCCCTGCCAGCACGGCTTTACAAGGGGCAGGTCCACCGTAACGGCGTTGAACGAGATCCTAAGCACGGCAAAGAAAGTTTCATCAAAGTACGTTCAAGCGATTTTTCTGGACATCTCTGGTGCCTTCGACAATGCCTGGTGGCCGATGATTCTCCTCAAGTGCAAGCGAGGCGGTTGTCCGCCTAACATCTATCGGATGTTATCGGACTACTTCCGCGGAAGACGTGTGGGGATGTTCGTCGGTGACCGGGTGCAGTGGAAGGTGTCCACGATGGGATGTCCTCAGGGATCCGTGCTGGGTCCCACTTTGTGGAACGTCCTGCTCGACGACTTGCTTCGGTTGCCGCTACCGGGGGGGGTCAAGGT
>NC_069100.1:6127488-6139988 GCF_947172395.1 Bicyclus anynana
AAACAACAACAACAACAACAACAACAACAACAACAACAACAACAACAACAACAACAACAACAACAACAACAACAACAACAACAACAACAACAACTAGTCGAGTAGAAAGTGTAGAAAAAGTTGTTCACGAAACACCTCGCCATCCGCCAAACCCCAAAAACCCCCCCCCCCCCCCCCCCCCCCCCTCCGAGTCATTTTCGTAGTCGAAAATGTTTTTCCGGCCCGTTTTCGGGACACACAATAAACGAACGGCTCGATTTTTTGATTCGTTCAAAATAACACATACACATGTACACAGATTGCGCCGTCAGCGCGTTTACTACTATGACAGGGTCGTGGCGCGTCGACGTTTGAGGTGATTGTGTGAGAGTCTGGTGGCGCTCGCTTTTCTTCTCGGGTGTCGACGTGACACGGCGCGTGTTGTGCGTGTGCGCGTGCGCGCGTGTTATTGTGTTTTGCGATATGTTTGAATATATACGTACGTACGTACATGTCAATATATTAATTTATATGTGTGTGTACGTATGTATATATACGAATATACAACGTGGTGCGTGTGCGCGCGCGCGTACGTTCAAAAACAAAAAAAAACAACGGCGTTGCAACCGACGGAATCGCGTTTGACGCTTTTCCACACCCCGTGTAGTATGTATAATCGTCGTACGGCGAGAAATTCACAAACCACGGTGTCGGTAGCTTGATTTACTGTGTGCGGGGCGGCATCGTGTGTCGCCCTGGAACAATGTGTACTCCCAACTTGATTGAGCAATCAGTGAGTCTGGATGACGGTCTCTCACACTCCGGGCGACGACCCACGTGTGGTTTTCCGCAGAGTCACTGTTAAAACACTTACGGCTTCACTCTAGCAGTGGAGCGCCGTGTGTGGTATGTACGTCTCGTTCATAGAACGTTCAAGTTTCTTTGGGACCCGACGACAGCACTGCGAGAGTGTCTAATGGCATACTTTTCTGTGCGGTCGGAGGACGTGTCCTGTGAGATTGCGTCGTGTACGCTCTTCTTGCACAATGTCGGGCACCGCGCCGCGCTCCGTTCGCCGGAGCCGTGGCGCGATCACGTGCTTCAGAGGCCCTCTGCCACGCACGCACACCACCACCCACTCCCCCGCCTGTCGCGTGCGACGTGTGTCCGTCGAGCTTCCGGGTTGGGGACGAAGTGTGGGTGTGTGTTTGTGGGTCGTGTGGCGGGGGGAAGAGAGCTTAGATGATATATCGATATCTGCTCCCTGGTTGATCCTGCCAGTAGTTATATGCTTGTCTCAAAGATTAAGCCATGCATGTCTCAGTGCAAGCCGTATTAAGGCGATACCGCGAATGGCTCAATATATCAGTTTTGGTTCCTTAGATCTTACTCGGTTACTTGGATAACTGTGGTAATTCTAGAGCTAATACATGCAATCAGAACTCTGACCAGTGATGGGACGAGTGCTTTTATTAGATCAAAACCAATCGACGGAGGGCCTCGCGTCCGAAGTCGTTAATTTTGATGAATCTGGATAACTTTTGCCGATCGCACGGTCCAGTACCGGCGACGCATCTTTCAAATGTCTGCCTTATCAACTTTCGATGGTAGTTTCTGCGACTACCATGGTTGTCACGGGTAACGGGGAATCAGGGTTCGATTCCGGAGAGGGAGCCTGAGAAACGGCTACCACATCCAAGGAAGGCAGCAGGCGCGCAAATTACCCACTCCCGGCACGGGGAGGTAGTGACGAAAAATAACGATACGGGACTCTTACGAGGCCTCGTAATCGGAATGAGTACACTTTAAATATTTTAACGAGGAACAATTGGAGGGCAAGTCTGGTGCCAGCAGCCGCGGTAATTCCAGCTCCAATAGCGTATACTAAAATTGTTGCGGTTAAAAAGCTCGTAGTTGCATTTGTGCGCCGCGCTGTCGGTGCACCGCATCCGCGGTGATACTGACACGTCTGCGGAGCATATCGTCGGTGAGCCGTCGTTAACGCGACGGTTCAATATCAAAATCCTATCGCGGTGCTCTTCGTTGAGTGTCGAGATGGGCCGACAATTTTACTTTGAACAAATTAGAGTGCTCAAAGCGGGCTCAAAATGCCGCTTGAATATTTCGTGCATGGAATAATAGAATATGATCTCGGTTCTATTTTGTTGGTTTTCAGAACTCCGAGGTAATGATTAATAGGGATAACTGGGGGCATTCGTATTGCGACGTTAGAGGTGAAATTCTTGGATCGTCGCAAGACGAACATCAGCGAAAGCATTTGCCAAAGGTGTTTTCATCAATCAAGAACGAAAGTTAGAGGTTCGAAGGCGATTAGATACCGCCCTAGTTCTAACCGTAAATATGTCATCTAGCGATCCGCCGACGTTACTACAATGGCTCGGCGGGCAGCTTCCGGGAAACCAAAGATTTTGGACTCCGGGGGGAGTATGGTTGCAAAGCTGAAACTTAAAGGAATTGACGGAAGGGCACCACCAGGAGTGGAGCCTGCGGCTTAATTTGACTCAACACGGGAAATCTCACCAGGCCCGGACACCGGAAGGATTGACAGATTAACAGCTCTTTCTTGATTCGGTGGGTGGTGGTGCATGGCCGTTCTTAGTTGGTGGAGCGATTTGTCTGGTTAATTCCGGTAACGAACGAGACTCTAGCCTGCTAAATAGGCGTCGTCATTTAGGTGTGCGCGACTCCGGTCGCGCAACTCACTGGCGGCGTATTAAAGTTCTTCTTAGAGGGACCGGCGTCTTCGAGGCGCACGAGATTGAGCAATAACAGGTCTGTGATGCCCTTAGATGTCCTGGGCCGCACGCGCGCTACACTGAAGGAATCAGCATGTTCTCCCTGGCCTAGAGGCCCGGGCAACCCGTTGAAACTCCTTCGTGCTGGGGATTGGGGTTTGCAATTATCCCCCATAAACGAGGAATTCCTAGTAATCGCGGGTCATAAGCCCGCGATGATTAAGTCCCTGCCCTTTGTACACACCGCCCGTCGCTACTACCGATTGAATGATTTAGTGAGGTCTTCGGACCGACACGCGGTGGCTTCACGGCCGTCGGCGTTGCTGGGAAGTTGACCAAACTTGATCATTTAGAGGAAGTAAAAGTCGTAACAAGGTTTCCGTAGGGGAACCTGCGGAAGGATCATTAACGTACCGCGTACGCACATGTTTGCGTTTGCGCGTGCTCGTGTTGTCAGAGACGCACCGATCTAACCTCACTCACTCACTCACTCACTCACTCACTCACTCGCTCACTCGTACCACCCAACAAAACGACAACGCATGTGCACAACAAAAAACGAGAAAATGAAAACCATTACCCTGGACGGTGGATCACTTGGCTCG
This sequence comes from Bicyclus anynana, assembly GCF_947172395.1. NCBI lineage: Eukaryota > Metazoa > Arthropoda > Insecta > Lepidoptera > Nymphalidae > Bicyclus > Bicyclus anynana. The sequence goes on from NC_069100.1 coordinate 6,130,829, forward strand.
CGGGTCGATGAAGAACGCAGTTAACTGCGCGTCATAGTGTGAACTGCAGGACACATTTGAACATCGACATTTCGAACGTACATTTCGGTCCGTGGAGAAACATCCAGGACCACTCCTGTCTGAGGGCCGGCTGCATAAATACACACACCACACTGTCCACACAGTGCGACACGTGGCGCGTCCGGTGCAGTGCGTGCGTGCGCCGTTCGACGAGAGTGTCTCTCGATCGGCGGCGGCGCACGCGCTCCGCAGGTCCGCTCAAAAATATCACACGTGTGTGCGTGTGCGTGCGTCCGTGCGCGCTCGTCCCACCGACCCTTCCGTTTACGGTGAATCTGTGGCGACGTACGCGCGCACGTGTACGTGCGTGCCGCTGACGCGCACGCGTAGGCGGACTCGACGTCCGGACTCGCGCGGCGGCGCCGTGCGCTCTCGCGGCGCGCCCCTCTCGCCTCGCGGCGGGGGAGCGCGCTCGCGTGCGCGAACGGCGCCGTCGAGCCGACGGATATCGCGTCTGCCTCCACTTTTATCGTTGGCCTCAGATCAGGGAGGATCACCCGCCGAATTTAAGCATATTAGTAAGCGGAGGAAAAGAAACTAACCAGGATTTCGTTAGTAGCGGCGAGCGAACGCGAATCAGCCCAGCACTGAATCGCGCGGCTTTAACGGTCGCGGGAGATGTGGTGTTCGGGAGGTTCCGCTATCTCGCCGTCGCCGCTCCCGTCAAAGTTCGTCTTGAACGGGGCCGCTTTCCCGTAGAGGGTGCCAGGCCCGTAGCGACGGAGCGAGGCGGCGAGAGGGACGCTCCTCAGAGTCGGGTTGCTTGAGAGTGCAGCCCTAAGTGGGTGGTAAACTCCATCTAAGGCTAAATATTACCGCGAGACCGATAGCGAACAAGTACCGTGAGGGAAAGTTGAAAAGAACTTTGAAGAGAGAGTTCAAGAGTACGTGAAACCGTTCAGGGGTAAACCTGCGAAACTCGAATGAACGAACGGAGAGATTCATCGACATCCGACGGCGCGCGGGCGCGCGCCTCGATGTCGCGCGCGTGCCCCCTCGCGGGTGCCGCGGCGCGGCACGGGTCGCGTCCGTCCAGTACCGTCGGCGTCGTGCACTTCTCTCTCAGTAATGCATCGCGACCCGTTCGACGTCGGCTTGAGCGCCGTCCGATTCGCCCAGCGGCGGGCTCGCGCCCTCCGCTGGACCGCGACGGTGGCCGGCCGGCTGTCGGACGGTATAGAAGTGAACCGCGCACGCGCCTCGCGCGCGTCCGGCCCGACGCAAGCTCGCGCCGTACACACTGAAGGTCGCGGTCCTGCCTGAGCGCGGACCGCGACGCGGCGCCGCTGCTGTCGCAGCCGTGACGTCTCGGACCGTGCGCGTCTCAGTCTGCGATGAGTCATTTTCGGGCACTCGCAGGACCCGTCTTGAAACACGGACCAAGGAGTCTAGCATGTGTGCGAGTCATTGAGTTGTCTTTGTCACAAAACTGAAAGGCGCAACGAAAGTGAACGTAGGGAGGATGGAGCGCCGGTCCCGGTCGGCCTCCCGCACTCCCGAGGCGTCTCGTTTCCAATCCGTGAATGCAGGCGCGCTCCGAGCACAGATGCTGGGACCCGAAAGATGGTGAACTATGCCTGGTCAGGTCGAAGTCAGGGGAAACCCTGATGGAGGACCGTAGCGATTCTGACGTGCAAATCGATCGTCGGAACTGGGTATAGGGGCGAAAGACTAATCGAACCATCTAGTAGCTGGTTCCGTCCGAAGTTTCCCTCAGGATAGCTGGCGTCGACAGCGACAGTCCCATCCGGTAAAGCGAATGATTAGAGGCATTGGGGCCGAAACGACCTCAACCTATTCTCAAACTTTAAATGGGTGAGAGCTCCGGCTTACTCGAACGATGAAGCCGGAGATCTGATGACGGTGCCAAGTGGGCCAATTTTGGTAAGCAGAACTGGCGCTGTGGGATGAACCAAACGTAGTGTTAAGGCGCCTAAAAAACGCTCATGGGACACCATGAAAGGCGTTGGTCGCTCATGACAGCAGGACGGTGGCCATGGAAGTCGGAATCCGCTAAGGAGTGTGCAACGACTCACCTGCCGAAGCAACCAGCCCTGAAAATGGATGGCGCTGAAGCGTTTTGCCTATACAATACCGTTACGGGCAAGTGGGACGCGCGCTCCTCGGACGCGCGTCATTATGCCGTAACGAGTAGGACGTGCGCGGCGGAGAGCGCAGAAGGGTCTGGGCGTGAGCCCGCTTGGAGCCTCCGTCGGTGCAGATCTTGGTGGTAGTAGCAAATACTCCAGCGAGGCCCTGGAGGACTGACGTGGAGAAGGGTTTCGCGTGAACAGTAGTTGCTCGCGAGTCAGTCGATCCTAAGCTCAAGGAGAGATCTTATGTCGATGCGGCGTGTTTTCTTTTGTGACAAACAACGCCCGTTGAGCGAAAGGGAATCCGGTTCCTATTCCGGAACCCGGCAGCGGAACCGTTTCAACAATCGTTCCCTCGTTTCAAAGCGAGCGTTCGACGGGGTAACCCAAAGTGGCCTGAAGACGCCGCCGAGGGGTCCGGGAAGAGTTTTCTTTTCTGCCTGAGCGTTCGAGTTCCATGGAATCCTATAGAAGGGAGATATGGTTCGGAACGCGAAGAGCACCGCATTTGCGGCGGTGTCCGGATACTCTCTGCGGACCTTGAAAATTCAGGTGAGGGATGTACGTGGAGATGTCGCGCCGGTTCGTACCCATATCCGCAGCAGGTCTCCAAGGTGAAGAGCCTCTAGTCGATAGAATAATGTAGGTAAGGGAAGTCGGCAAATTGGATCCGTAACTTCGGAATAAGGATTGGCTCTGAGGACCGGGGCGTGTCGGGTTTGGACGGGAAGCGGATGCGGCCGGTGCCGGGCCTGGTCGATGCTCGTGCGTCTCTCGGGGCGCTCGGGCGGAATCCGGACCCGCGTTCCGGCCTTCCGCGGATCTTCCTAGCCGTAAGGCCGCGTCGGTTTCGTCTCGTGCGCGACCGGCGCGGTTCTGTACGACCGCCGTTCAACGGTCAGCTCAGAACTGGCACGGACAAGGGGAATCCGACTGTCTAATTAAAACAAAGCATTGCGATGGCCCTCGCGGGTGTTGACGCAATGTGATTTCTGCCCAGTGCTCTGAATGTCAACGTGAAGAGATTCAAGCAAGCGCGGGTAAACGGCGGGAGTAACTATGACTCTCTTAAGGTAGCCAAATGCCTCGTCATCTAATTAGTGACGCGCATGAATGGATTAACGAGATTCCCGCTGTCCCTATCTACTATCTAGCGAAACCACAGCCATATTCGTATAAATAACATGAACAAAGAATGCAATACACGAACTCTGCGCAACGCAAGTGGTCGTAACAAAGCACGTACGACGAGTTTCTTTTTTGGGTAACGTTCGAAAATTATGTTTCACTCGTGTCATTTAATTTTTTTATTTATACTGGAGTACGACTTGAGGCTTGCGAGACTTTAATATTGTCCAAGTTTTGCCCCTACCCCGTATTGCATTGACGCCCATTGGCATTGATTTTTGTACATATGTAAATTATTTATCTTGGAAAAATCATACGCATTCGTTAACCTAATAGCATAAATAAATCTTAGAAATTGTTTTCGGAAATTGAAACTTTAATTTACACAAAATTAATTTCTGAACGCACGTTTATACGTCAATCATTAACAAAATTAAGTTGTTGTGTTTTTTTTTTTCAATCAAAAACCATGAAAATCTCGAGCTGCTGATCAGCTGATCTCGAGTTATAAGTGTTGTAACGTTGAACCGACTTTCTTTATTTAGATTACATTTAGTGGCAACTTGCTTGATATGGCGGCAGCTATTTTTTTTTTTTTTTATGTATGTCCAGCGATAATTCCGTCATTTGTGGACCGATTTTGAAAATTCTTTTTTTGTTTGTTTTGAAGGGTTTGATTTCAGGGTGGTCCCATTTTTTTTCATGTCAGGATCATGATGATGATGGCATCCTGGAGAAATTGAGGGGAACTTTCGAAAATCGTAACGACGGCTAGTGCGTTTGTTAGTGTTTTCATAAGGTATTTTAAACCGCTACAATTTTATGAAGGTCTGGAGTTGGTCCATCATCAGAGGAGCCGAAACACAGACCAGTACCTTTTGTTTGGGCTTGATTTATTTGTTGGCAGTTAAGGGAACTCCTCGACGGTTCACAGTAGCTACCTTATGTTTTGACTTGATAATTTTGTGTTGATGAGAACTTTCCACCTTGGACAGGTTGTGACTGTATTAGGGGTCTGGTGACGAAGATGAAGGGGAGTTAAGGGAACTCCTCGACGGTTCACAGTAGCTACCTTGTGTTTGGACTTGATGAACCATATGGATTGTGACTGCATGCATGCAGGGGGTCTGGTGATGAAGACGGGGGACAGTCACCATTCACGTTTTTCTCAATATTCATATTACGTGTGGATAAAGGGGCAGTGAAATTTTGTATATGAGTTAAGGTAAAATTAAATAAAATTAAAATTGGGATTATAGGACTTAGATACTTATTATAAGAAAATAACACAAATAATATTTGTGTTCACACTCATTAGGTGTGCTAACACTAAAAATTTAAAAATAAAAATAACATCTTACCCATATGCTACCTTCTGATCAGTTTGAAGGCGGTGCCAATCCAGTGTCATGTTTTATTAAAAAATTAAAATACAAACTTTGAAAAGCTCTTGATTTTTTTTTCACATATTTTTTCGTTTTTAACTATAGTGGTGAATCGTTCAATATTGTGCTTACCAAGGTTAAACCTATTAAATTATTATCACTAACTAATGTTAAGTTTTGTTAATTTGTTAAATACTACGATATACACCGCTGTACTATTATGATAATTTAATTTCATTATTTTCGTAACCAGTTGCATAAAATTAGATTTCATGCTTTCACATATCACAGTGTAAATAAATAAATTATTTAAACAGTCGGGACCTGTAAAAAAATGTAGACGAACATCATTCTATTCAATATAATAATAGGTCCCGACTGTTTTCTAATTTTCCAATTTTCTAATTGCTTTCTACACACGTGGACTGAGCTTGTTATTTTCTTTTCAGTTTTTGTATAATTTATGCAGTCGGGTTTTTTTTATTTGTTTAATTAATTTATTTATTTCACAACACCTTTTCAGTTACGATAGATATATTTGTTGGTTGCACGTTACAATAACATGTTGCAATAGTAAAAAAAAAAAAAATGTTTTTTTTCACTTCGACTCTATATAGCGTCTCACAGGTAGTGTTGTTGGTTTTTTTTTTTTATTTTTTTTCATTTCACCTATCTAAGAAAGAACACTTGGGTTATTAACCTCCTCCTTTTTTTTTTTTGAAGTCGGTTAAAAATGTAAATACCCTAAACAACAACAACAACAACAACAACAACAACAACAACAACAACAACAACAACAACAACAACAACAACAACAACAACAACAACAACAACTAGTCGAGTAGAAAGTGTAGAAAAAGTTGTTCACGAAACACCTCGCCATCCGCCAAACCCCAAAAAACCCCCCCCCCCCCCCCCCCCCCCCTCCGAGTCATTTTCGTAGTCGAAAATGTTTTTCCGGCCCGTTTTCGGGACACACAATAAACGAACGGCTCGATTTTTTGATTCGTTCAAAATAACACATACACATGTACACAGATTGCGCCGTCAGCGCGTTTACTACTATGACAGGGTCGTGGCGCGTCGACGTTTGAGGTGATTGTGTGAGAGTCTGGTGGCGCTCGCTTTTCTTCTCGGGTGTCGACGTGACACGGCGCGTGTTGTGCGTGTGCGCGTGCGCGCGTGTTATTGTGTTTTGCGATATGTTTGAATATATACGTACGTACGTACATGTCAATATATTAATTTATATGTGTGTGTACGTATGTATATATACGAATATACAACGTGGTGCGTGTGCGCGCGCGCGTACGTTCAAAAACAAAAAAAAACAACGGCGTTGCAACCGACGGAATCGCGTTTGACGCTTTTCCACACCCCGTGTAGTATGTATAATCGTCGTACGGCGAGAAATTCACAAACCACGGTGTCGGTAGCTTGATTTACTGTGTGCGGGGCGGCATCGTGTGTCGCCCTGGAACAATGTGTACTCCCAACTTGATTGAGCAATCAGTGAGTCTGGATGACGGTCTCTCACACTCCGGGCGACGACCCACGTGTGGTTTTCCGCAGAGTCACTGTTAAAACACTTACGGCTTCACTCTAGCAGTGGAGCGCCGTGTGTGGTATGTACGTCTCGTTCATAGAACGTTCAAGTTTCTTTGGGACCCGACGACAGCACTGCGAGAGTGTCTAATGGCATACTTTTCTGTGCGGTCGGAGGACGTGTCCTGTGAGATTGCGTCGTGTACGCTCTTCTTGCACAATGTCGGGCACCGCGCCGCGCTCCGTTCGCCGGAGCCGTGGCGCGATCACGTGCTTCAGAGGCCCTCTGCCACGCACGCACACCACCACCCACTCCCCCGCCTGTCGCGTGCGACGTGTGTCCGTCGAGCTTCCGGGTTGGGGACGAAGTGTGGGTGTGTGTTTGTGGGTCGTGTGGCGGGGGGAAGAGAGCTTAGATGATATATCGATATCTGCTCCCTGGTTGATCCTGCCAGTAGTTATATGCTTGTCTCAAAGATTAAGCCATGCATGTCTCAGTGCAAGCCGTATTAAGGCGATACCGCGAATGGCTCAATATATCAGTTTTGGTTCCTTAGATCTTACTCGGTTACTTGGATAACTGTGGTAATTCTAGAGCTAATACATGCAATCAGAACTCTGACCAGTGATGGGACGAGTGCTTTTATTAGATCAAAACCAATCGACGGAGGGCCTCGCGTCCGAAGTCGTTAATTTTGATGAATCTGGATAACTTTTGCCGATCGCACGGTCCAGTACCGGCGACGCATCTTTCAAATGTCTGCCTTATCAACTTTCGATGGTAGTTTCTGCGACTACCATGGTTGTCACGGGTAACGGGGAATCAGGGTTCGATTCCGGAGAGGGAGCCTGAGAAACGGCTACCACATCCAAGGAAGGCAGCAGGCGCGCAAATTACCCACTCCCGGCACGGGGAGGTAGTGACGAAAAATAACGATACGGGACTCTTACGAGGCCTCGTAATCGGAATGAGTACACTTTAAATATTTTAACGAGGAACAATTGGAGGGCAAGTCTGGTGCCAGCAGCCGCGGTAATTCCAGCTCCAATAGCGTATACTAAAATTGTTGCGGTTAAAAAGCTCGTAGTTGCATTTGTGCGCCGCGCTGTCGGTGCACCGCATCCGCGGTGATACTGACACGTCTGCGGAGCATATCGTCGGTGAGCCGTCGTTAACGCGACGGTTCAATATCAAAATCCTATCGCGGTGCTCTTCGTTGAGTGTCGAGATGGGCCGACAATTTTACTTTGAACAAATTAGAGTGCTCAAAGCGGGCTCAAAATGCCGCTTGAATATTTCGTGCATGGAATAATAGAATATGATCTCGGTTCTATTTTGTTGGTTTTCAGAACTCCGAGGTAATGATTAATAGGGATAACTGGGGGCATTCGTATTGCGACGTTAGAGGTGAAATTCTTGGATCGTCGCAAGACGAACATCAGCGAAAGCATTTGCCAAAGGTGTTTTCATCAATCAAGAACGAAAGTTAGAGGTTCGAAGGCGATTAGATACCGCCCTAGTTCTAACCGTAAATATGTCATCTAGCGATCCGCCGACGTTACTACAATGGCTCGGCGGGCAGCTTCCGGGAAACCAAAGATTTTGGACTCCGGGGGGAGTATGGTTGCAAAGCTGAAACTTAAAGGAATTGACGGAAGGGCACCACCAGGAGTGGAGCCTGCGGCTTAATTTGACTCAACACGGGAAATCTCACCAGGCCCGGACACCGGAAGGATTGACAGATTAACAGCTCTTTCTTGATTCGGTGGGTGGTGGTGCATGGCCGTTCTTAGTTGGTGGAGCGATTTGTCTGGTTAATTCCGGTAACGAACGAGACTCTAGCCTGCTAAATAGGCGTCGTCATTTAGGTGTGCGCGACTCCGGTCGCGCAACTCACTGGCGGCGTATTAAAGTTCTTCTTAGAGGGACCGGCGTCTTCGAGGCGCACGAGATTGAGCAATAACAGGTCTGTGATGCCCTTAGATGTCCTGGGCCGCACGCGCGCTACACTGAAGGAATCAGCATGTTCTCCCTGGCCTAGAGGCCCGGGCAACCCGTTGAAACTCCTTCGTGCTGGGGATTGGGGTTTGCAATTATCCCCCATAAACGAGGAATTCCTAGTAATCGCGGGTCATAAGCCCGCGATGATTAAGTCCCTGCCCTTTGTACACACCGCCCGTCGCTACTACCGATTGAATGATTTAGTGAGGTCTTCGGACCGACACGCGGTGGCTTCACGGCCGTCGGCGTTGCTGGGAAGTTGACCAAACTTGATCATTTAGAGGAAGTAAAAGTCGTAACAAGGTTTCCGTAGGGGAACCTGCGGAAGGATCATTAACGTACCGCGTACGCACATGTTTGCGTTTGCGCGTGCTCGTGTTGTCAGAGACGCACCGATCTAACCTCACTCACTCACTCACTCACTCACTCACTCACTCGCTCACTCGTACCACCCAACAAAACGACAACGCATGTGCACAACAAAAAACGAGAAAATGAAAACCATTACCCTGGACGGTGGATCACTTGGCTCGCGGGTCGATGAAGAACGCAGTTAACTGCGCGTCATAGTGTGAACTGCAGGACACATTTGAACATCGACATTTCGAACGTACATTTCGGTCCGTGGAGAAACATCCAGGACCACTCCTGTCTGAGGGCCGGCTGCATAAATACACACACCACACTGTCCACACAGTGCGACACGTGGCGCGTCCGGTGCAGTGCGTGCGTGCGCCGTTCGACGAGAGTGTCTCTCGATCGGCGGCGGCGCACGCGCTCCGCAGGTCCGCTCAAAAATATCACACGTGTGTGCGTGTGCGTGCGTCCGTGCGCGCTCGTCCCACCGACCCTTCCGTTTACGGTGAATCTGTGGCGACGTACGCGCGCACGTGTACGTGCGTGCCGCTGACGCGCACGCGTAGGCGGACTCGACGTCCGGACTCGCG
>NC_069100.1:6144988-6159988 GCF_947172395.1 Bicyclus anynana
ACTTTCTTTATTTAGATTACATTTAGTGGCAACTTGCTTGATATGGCGGCAGCTATTTTTTTTTTTTTTTATGTATGTCCAGCGATAATTCCGTCATTTGTGGACCGATTTTGAAAATTCTTTTTTTGTTTGTTTTGAAGGGTTTGATTTCAGGGTGGTCCCATTTTTTTTCATGTCAGGATCATGATGATGATGGCATCCTGGAGAAATTGAGGGGAACTTTCGAAAATCGTAACGACGGCTAGTGCGTTTGTTAGTGTTTTCATAAGGTATTTTAAACCGCTACAATTTTATGAAGGTCTGGAGTTGGTCCATCATCAGAGGAGCCGAAACACAGACCAGTACCTTTTGTTTGGGCTTGATTTATTTGTTGGCAGTTAAGGGAACTCCTCGACGGTTCACAGTAGCTACCTTATGTTTTGACTTGATAATTTTGTGTTGATGAGAACTTTCCACCTTGGACAGGTTGTGACTGTATTAGGGGTCTGGTGACGAAGATGAAGGGGAGTTAAGGGAACTCCTCGACGGTTCACAGTAGCTACCTTGTGTTTGGACTTGATGAACCATATGGATTGTGACTGCATGCATGCAGGGGGTCTGGTGATGAAGACGGGGGACAGTCACCATTCACGTTTTTCTCAATATTCATATTACGTGTGGATAAAGGGGCAGTGAAATTTTGTATATGAGTTAAGGTAAAATTAAATAAAATTAAAATTGGGATTATAGGACTTAGATACTTATTATAAGAAAATAACACAAATAATATTTGTGTTCACACTCATTAGGTGTGCTAACACTAAAAATTTAAAAATAAAAATAACATCTTACCCATATGCTACCTTCTGATCAGTTTGAAGGCGGTGCCAATCCAGTGTCATGTTTTATTAAAAAATTAAAATACAAACTTTGAAAAGCTCTTGATTTTTTTTTCACATATTTTTTCGTTTTTAACTATAGTGGTGAATCGTTCAATATTGTGCTTACCAAGGTTAAACCTATTAAATTATTATCACTAACTAATGTTAAGTTTTGTTAATTTGTTAAATACTACGATATACACCGCTGTACTATTATGATAATTTAATTTCATTATTTTCGTAACCAGTTGCATAAAATTAGATTTCATGCTTTCACATATCACAGTGTAAATAAATAAATTATTTAAACAGTCGGGACCTGTAAAAAAATGTAGACGAACATCATTCTATTCAATATAATAATAGGTCCCGACTGTTTTCTAATTTTCCAATTTTCTAATTGCTTTCTACACACGTGGACTGAGCTTGTTATTTTCTTTTCAGTTTTTGTATAATTTATGCAGTCGGGTTTTTTTTATTTGTTTAATTAATTTATTTATTTCACAACACCTTTTCAGTTACGATAGATATATTTGTTGGTTGCACGTTACAATAACATGTTGCAATAGTAAAAAAAAAAAAAATGTTTTTTTTCACTTCGACTCTATATAGCGTCTCACAGGTAGTGTTGTTGGTTTTTTTTTTTTATTTTTTTTCATTTCACCTATCTAAGAAAGAACACTTGGGTTATTAACCTCCTCCTTTTTTTTTTTTGAAGTCGGTTAAAAATGTAAATACCCTAAACAACAACAACAACAACAACAACAACAACAACAACAACAACAACAACAACAACAACAACAACAACAACAACAACAACAACAACAACTAGTCGAGTAGAAAGTGTAGAAAAAGTTGTTCACGAAACACCTCGCCATCCGCCAAACCCCAAAAACCCCCCCCCCCCCCCCCCCCCCCCCTCCGAGTCATTTTCGTAGTCGAAAATGTTTTTCCGGCCCGTTTTCGGGACACACAATAAACGAACGGCTCGATTTTTTGATTCGTTCAAAATAACACATACACATGTACACAGATTGCGCCGTCAGCGCGTTTACTACTATGACAGGGTCGTGGCGCGTCGACGTTTGAGGTGATTGTGTGAGAGTCTGGTGGCGCTCGCTTTTCTTCTCGGGTGTCGACGTGACACGGCGCGTGTTGTGCGTGTGCGCGTGCGCGCGTGTTATTGTGTTTTGCGATATGTTTGAATATATACGTACGTACGTACATGTCAATATATTAATTTATATGTGTGTGTACGTATGTATATATACGAATATACAACGTGGTGCGTGTGCGCGCGCGCGTACGTTCAAAAACAAAAAAAAACAACGGCGTTGCAACCGACGGAATCGCGTTTGACGCTTTTCCACACCCCGTGTAGTATGTATAATCGTCGTACGGCGAGAAATTCACAAACCACGGTGTCGGTAGCTTGATTTACTGTGTGCGGGGCGGCATCGTGTGTCGCCCTGGAACAATGTGTACTCCCAACTTGATTGAGCAATCAGTGAGTCTGGATGACGGTCTCTCACACTCCGGGCGACGACCCACGTGTGGTTTTCCGCAGAGTCACTGTTAAAACACTTACGGCTTCACTCTAGCAGTGGAGCGCCGTGTGTGGTATGTACGTCTCGTTCATAGAACGTTCAAGTTTCTTTGGGACCCGACGACAGCACTGCGAGAGTGTCTAATGGCATACTTTTCTGTGCGGTCGGAGGACGTGTCCTGTGAGATTGCGTCGTGTACGCTCTTCTTGCACAATGTCGGGCACCGCGCCGCGCTCCGTTCGCCGGAGCCGTGGCGCGATCACGTGCTTCAGAGGCCCTCTGCCACGCACGCACACCACCACCCACTCCCCCGCCTGTCGCGTGCGACGTGTGTCCGTCGAGCTTCCGGGTTGGGGACGAAGTGTGGGTGTGTGTTTGTGGGTCGTGTGGCGGGGGGAAGAGAGCTTAGATGATATATCGATATCTGCTCCCTGGTTGATCCTGCCAGTAGTTATATGCTTGTCTCAAAGATTAAGCCATGCATGTCTCAGTGCAAGCCGTATTAAGGCGATACCGCGAATGGCTCAATATATCAGTTTTGGTTCCTTAGATCTTACTCGGTTACTTGGATAACTGTGGTAATTCTAGAGCTAATACATGCAATCAGAACTCTGACCAGTGATGGGACGAGTGCTTTTATTAGATCAAAACCAATCGACGGAGGGCCTCGCGTCCGAAGTCGTTAATTTTGATGAATCTGGATAACTTTTGCCGATCGCACGGTCCAGTACCGGCGACGCATCTTTCAAATGTCTGCCTTATCAACTTTCGATGGTAGTTTCTGCGACTACCATGGTTGTCACGGGTAACGGGGAATCAGGGTTCGATTCCGGAGAGGGAGCCTGAGAAACGGCTACCACATCCAAGGAAGGCAGCAGGCGCGCAAATTACCCACTCCCGGCACGGGGAGGTAGTGACGAAAAATAACGATACGGGACTCTTACGAGGCCTCGTAATCGGAATGAGTACACTTTAAATATTTTAACGAGGAACAATTGGAGGGCAAGTCTGGTGCCAGCAGCCGCGGTAATTCCAGCTCCAATAGCGTATACTAAAATTGTTGCGGTTAAAAAGCTCGTAGTTGCATTTGTGCGCCGCGCTGTCGGTGCACCGCATCCGCGGTGATACTGACACGTCTGCGGAGCATATCGTCGGTGAGCCGTCGTTAACGCGACGGTTCAATATCAAAATCCTATCGCGGTGCTCTTCGTTGAGTGTCGAGATGGGCCGACAATTTTACTTTGAACAAATTAGAGTGCTCAAAGCGGGCTCAAAATGCCGCTTGAATATTTCGTGCATGGAATAATAGAATATGATCTCGGTTCTATTTTGTTGGTTTTCAGAACTCCGAGGTAATGATTAATAGGGATAACTGGGGGCATTCGTATTGCGACGTTAGAGGTGAAATTCTTGGATCGTCGCAAGACGAACATCAGCGAAAGCATTTGCCAAAGGTGTTTTCATCAATCAAGAACGAAAGTTAGAGGTTCGAAGGCGATTAGATACCGCCCTAGTTCTAACCGTAAATATGTCATCTAGCGATCCGCCGACGTTACTACAATGGCTCGGCGGGCAGCTTCCGGGAAACCAAAGATTTTGGACTCCGGGGGGAGTATGGTTGCAAAGCTGAAACTTAAAGGAATTGACGGAAGGGCACCACCAGGAGTGGAGCCTGCGGCTTAATTTGACTCAACACGGGAAATCTCACCAGGCCCGGACACCGGAAGGATTGACAGATTAACAGCTCTTTCTTGATTCGGTGGGTGGTGGTGCATGGCCGTTCTTAGTTGGTGGAGCGATTTGTCTGGTTAATTCCGGTAACGAACGAGACTCTAGCCTGCTAAATAGGCGTCGTCATTTAGGTGTGCGCGACTCCGGTCGCGCAACTCACTGGCGGCGTATTAAAGTTCTTCTTAGAGGGACCGGCGTCTTCGAGGCGCACGAGATTGAGCAATAACAGGTCTGTGATGCCCTTAGATGTCCTGGGCCGCACGCGCGCTACACTGAAGGAATCAGCATGTTCTCCCTGGCCTAGAGGCCCGGGCAACCCGTTGAAACTCCTTCGTGCTGGGGATTGGGGTTTGCAATTATCCCCCATAAACGAGGAATTCCTAGTAATCGCGGGTCATAAGCCCGCGATGATTAAGTCCCTGCCCTTTGTACACACCGCCCGTCGCTACTACCGATTGAATGATTTAGTGAGGTCTTCGGACCGACACGCGGTGGCTTCACGGCCGTCGGCGTTGCTGGGAAGTTGACCAAACTTGATCATTTAGAGGAAGTAAAAGTCGTAACAAGGTTTCCGTAGGGGAACCTGCGGAAGGATCATTAACGTACCGCGTACGCACATGTTTGCGTTTGCGCGTGCTCGTGTTGTCAGAGACGCACCGATCTAACCTCACTCACTCACTCACTCACTCACTCACTCACTCGCTCACTCGTACCACCCAACAAAACGACAACGCATGTGCACAACAAAAAACGAGAAAATGAAAACCATTACCCTGGACGGTGGATCACTTGGCTCGCGGGTCGATGAAGAACGCAGTTAACTGCGCGTCATAGTGTGAACTGCAGGACACATTTGAACATCGACATTTCGAACGTACATTTCGGTCCGTGGAGAAACATCCAGGACCACTCCTGTCTGAGGGCCGGCTGCATAAATACACACACCACACTGTCCACACAGTGCGACACGTGGCGCGTCCGGTGCAGTGCGTGCGTGCGCCGTTCGACGAGAGTGTCTCTCGATCGGCGGCGGCGCACGCGCTCCGCAGGTCCGCTCAAAAATATCACACGTGTGTGCGTGTGCGTGCGTCCGTGCGCGCTCGTCCCACCGACCCTTCCGTTTACGGTGAATCTGTGGCGACGTACGCGCGCACGTGTACGTGCGTGCCGCTGACGCGCACGCGTAGGCGGACTCGACGTCCGGACTCGCGCGGCGGCGCCGTGCGCTCTCGCGGCGCGCCCCTCTCGCCTCGCGGCGGGGGAGCGCGCTCGCGTGCGCGAACGGCGCCGTCGAGCCGACGGATATCGCGTCTGCCTCCACTTTTATCGTTGGCCTCAGATCAGGGAGGATCACCCGCCGAATTTAAGCATATTAGTAAGCGGAGGAAAAGAAACTAACCAGGATTTCGTTAGTAGCGGCGAGCGAACGCGAATCAGCCCAGCACTGAATCGCGCGGCTTTAACGGTCGCGGGAGATGTGGTGTTCGGGAGGTTCCGCTATCTCGCCGTCGCCGCTCCCGTCAAAGTTCGTCTTGAACGGGGCCGCTTTCCCGTAGAGGGTGCCAGGCCCGTAGCGACGGAGCGAGGCGGCGAGAGGGACGCTCCTCAGAGTCGGGTTGCTTGAGAGTGCAGCCCTAAGTGGGTGGTAAACTCCATCTAAGGCTAAATATTACCGCGAGACCGATAGCGAACAAGTACCGTGAGGGAAAGTTGAAAAGAACTTTGAAGAGAGAGTTCAAGAGTACGTGAAACCGTTCAGGGGTAAACCTGCGAAACTCGAATGAACGAACGGAGAGATTCATCGACATCCGACGGCGCGCGGGCGCGCGCCTCGATGTCGCGCGCGTGCCCCCTCGCGGGTGCCGCGGCGCGGCACGGGTCGCGTCCGTCCAGTACCGTCGGCGTCGTGCACTTCTCTCTCAGTAATGCATCGCGACCCGTTCGACGTCGGCTTGAGCGCCGTCCGATTCGCCCAGCGGCGGGCTCGCGCCCTCCGCTGGACCGCGACGGTGGCCGGCCGGCTGTCGGACGGTATAGAAGTGAACCGCGCACGCGCCTCGCGCGCGTCCGGCCCGACGCAAGCTCGCGCCGTACACACTGAAGGTCGCGGTCCTGCCTGAGCGCGGACCGCGACGCGGCGCCGCTGCTGTCGCAGCCGTGACGTCTCGGACCGTGCGCGTCTCAGTCTGCGATGAGTCATTTTCGGGCACTCGCAGGACCCGTCTTGAAACACGGACCAAGGAGTCTAGCATGTGTGCGAGTCATTGAGTTGTCTTTGTCACAAAACTGAAAGGCGCAACGAAAGTGAACGTAGGGAGGATGGAGCGCCGGTCCCGGTCGGCCTCCCGCACTCCCGAGGCGTCTCGTTTCCAATCCGTGAATGCAGGCGCGCTCCGAGCACAGATGCTGGGACCCGAAAGATGGTGAACTATGCCTGGTCAGGTCGAAGTCAGGGGAAACCCTGATGGAGGACCGTAGCGATTCTGACGTGCAAATCGATCGTCGGAACTGGGTATAGGGGCGAAAGACTAATCGAACCATCTAGTAGCTGGTTCCGTCCGAAGTTTCCCTCAGGATAGCTGGCGTCGACAGCGACAGTCCCATCCGGTAAAGCGAATGATTAGAGGCATTGGGGCCGAAACGACCTCAACCTATTCTCAAACTTTAAATGGGTGAGAGCTCCGGCTTACTCGAACGATGAAGCCGGAGATCTGATGACGGTGCCAAGTGGGCCAATTTTGGTAAGCAGAACTGGCGCTGTGGGATGAACCAAACGTAGTGTTAAGGCGCCTAAAAAACGCTCATGGGACACCATGAAAGGCGTTGGTCGCTCATGACAGCAGGACGGTGGCCATGGAAGTCGGAATCCGCTAAGGAGTGTGCAACGACTCACCTGCCGAAGCAACCAGCCCTGAAAATGGATGGCGCTGAAGCGTTTTGCCTATACAATACCGTTACGGGCAAGTGGGACGCGCGCTCCTCGGACGCGCGTCATTATGCCGTAACGAGTAGGACGTGCGCGGCGGAGAGCGCAGAAGGGTCTGGGCGTGAGCCCGCTTGGAGCCTCCGTCGGTGCAGATCTTGGTGGTAGTAGCAAATACTCCAGCGAGGCCCTGGAGGACTGACGTGGAGAAGGGTTTCGCGTGAACAGTAGTTGCTCGCGAGTCAGTCGATCCTAAGCTCAAGGAGAGATCTTATGTCGATGCGGCGTGTTTTCTTTTGTGACAAACAACGCCCGTTGAGCGAAAGGGAATCCGGTTCCTATTCCGGAACCCGGCAGCGGAACCGTTTCAACAATCGTTCCCTCGTTTCAAAGCGAGCGTTCGACGGGGTAACCCAAAGTGGCCTGAAGACGCCGCCGAGGGGTCCGGGAAGAGTTTTCTTTTCTGCCTGAGCGTTCGAGTTCCATGGAATCCTATAGAAGGGAGATATGGTTCGGAACGCGAAGAGCACCGCATTTGCGGCGGTGTCCGGATACTCTCTGCGGACCTTGAAAATTCAGGTGAGGGATGTACGTGGAGATGTCGCGCCGGTTCGTACCCATATCCGCAGCAGGTCTCCAAGGTGAAGAGCCTCTAGTCGATAGAATAATGTAGGTAAGGGAAGTCGGCAAATTGGATCCGTAACTTCGGAATAAGGATTGGCTCTGAGGACCGGGGCGTGTCGGGTTTGGACGGGAAGCGGATGCGGCCGGTGCCGGGCCTGGTCGATGCTCGTGCGTCTCTCGGGGCGCTCGGGCGGAATCCGGACCCGCGTTCCGGCCTTCCGCGGATCTTCCTAGCCGTAAGGCCGCGTCGGTTTCGTCTCGTGCGCGACCGGCGCGGTTCTGTACGACCGCCGTTCAACGGTCAGCTCAGAACTGGCACGGACAAGGGGAATCCGACTGTCTAATTAAAACAAAGCATTGCGATGGCCCTCGCGGGTGTTGACGCAATGTGATTTCTGCCCAGTGCTCTGAATGTCAACGTGAAGAGATTCAAGCAAGCGCGGGTAAACGGCGGGAGTAACTATGACTCTCTTAAGGTAGCCAAATGCCTCGTCATCTAATTAGTGACGCGCATGAATGGATTAACGAGATTCCCGCTGTCCCTATCTACTATCTAGCGAAACCACAGCCATATTCGTATAAATAACATGAACAAAGAATGCAATACACGAACTCTGCGCAACGCAAGTGGTCGTAACAAAGCACGTACGACGAGTTTCTTTTTTGGGTAACGTTCGAAAATTATGTTTCACTCGTGTCATTTAATTTTTTTATTTATACTGGAGTACGACTTGAGGCTTGCGAGACTTTAATATTGTCCAAGTTTTGCCCCTACCCCGTATTGCATTGACGCCCATTGGCATTGATTTTTGTACATATGTAAATTATTTATCTTGGAAAAATCATACGCATTCGTTAACCTAATAGCATAAATAAATCTTAGAAATTGTTTTCGGAAATTGAAACTTTAATTTACACAAAATTAATTTCTGAACGCACGTTTATACGTCAATCATTAACAAAATTAAGTTGTTGTGTTTTTTTTTTTCAATCAAAAACCATGAAAATCTCGAGCTGCTGATCAGCTGATCTCGAGTTATAAGTGTTGTAACGTTGAACCGACTTTCTTTATTTAGATTACATTTAGTGGCAACTTGCTTGATATGGCGGCAGCTATTTTTTTTTTTTTTTATGTATGTCCAGCGATAATTCCGTCATTTGTGGACCGATTTTGAAAATTCTTTTTTTGTTTGTTTTGAAGGGTTTGATTTCAGGGTGGTCCCATTTTTTTTCATGTCAGGATCATGATGATGATGGCATCCTGGAGAAATTGAGGGGAACTTTCGAAAATCGTAACGACGGCTAGTGCGTTTGTTAGTGTTTTCATAAGGTATTTTAAACCGCTACAATTTTATGAAGGTCTGGAGTTGGTCCATCATCAGAGGAGCCGAAACACAGACCAGTACCTTTTGTTTGGGCTTGATTTATTTGTTGGCAGTTAAGGGAACTCCTCGACGGTTCACAGTAGCTACCTTATGTTTTGACTTGATAATTTTGTGTTGATGAGAACTTTCCACCTTGGACAGGTTGTGACTGTATTAGGGGTCTGGTGACGAAGATGAAGGGGAGTTAAGGGAACTCCTCGACGGTTCACAGTAGCTACCTTGTGTTTGGACTTGATGAACCATATGGATTGTGACTGCATGCATGCAGGGGGTCTGGTGATGAAGACGGGGGACAGTCACCATTCACGTTTTTCTCAATATTCATATTACGTGTGGATAAAGGGGCAGTGAAATTTTGTATATGAGTTAAGGTAAAATTAAATAAAATTAAAATTGGGATTATAGGACTTAGATACTTATTATAAGAAAATAACACAAATAATATTTGTGTTCACACTCATTAGGTGTGCTAACACTAAAAATTTAAAAATAAAAATAACATCTTACCCATATGCTACCTTCTGATCAGTTTGAAGGCGGTGCCAATCCAGTGTCATGTTTTATTAAAAAATTAAAATACAAACTTTGAAAAGCTCTTGATTTTTTTTTCACATATTTTTTCGTTTTTAACTATAGTGGTGAATCGTTCAATATTGTGCTTACCAAGGTTAAACCTATTAAATTATTATCACTAACTAATGTTAAGTTTTGTTAATTTGTTAAATACTACGATATACACCGCTGTACTATTATGATAATTTAATTTCATTATTTTCGTAACCAGTTGCATAAAATTAGATTTCATGCTTTCACATATCACAGTGTAAATAAATAAATTATTTAAACAGTCGGGACCTGTAAAAAAATGTAGACGAACATCATTCTATTCAATATAATAATAGGTCCCGACTGTTTTCTAATTTTCCAATTTTCTAATTGCTTTCTACACACGTGGACTGAGCTTGTTATTTTCTTTTCAGTTTTTGTATAATTTATGCAGTCGGGTTTTTTTTATTTGTTTAATTAATTTATTTATTTCACAACACCTTTTCAGTTACGATAGATATATTTGTTGGTTGCACGTTACAATAACATGTTGCAATAGTAAAAAAAAAAAAAATGTTTTTTTTCACTTCGACTCTATATAGCGTCTCACAGGTAGTGTTGTTGGTTTTTTTTTTTTATTTTTTTTCATTTCACCTATCTAAGAAAGAACACTTGGGTTATTAACCTCCTCCTTTTTTTTTTTTGAAGTCGGTTAAAAATGTAAATACCCTACACAACAACAACAACAACAACAACAACAACAACAACAACAACAACAACAACAACAACAACAACAACAACAACAACAACAACAACAACAACTAGTCGAGTAGAAAGTGTAGAAAAAGTTGTTCACGAAACACCTCGCCATCCGCCAAACCCCAAAAACCCCCCCCCCCCCCCCCCCCCCCCCTCCGAGTCATTTTCGTAGTCGAAAATGTTTTTCCGGCCCGTTTTCGGGACACACAATAAACGAACGGCTCGATTTTTTGATTCGTTCAAAATAACACATACACATGTACACAGATTGCGCCGTCAGCGCGTTTACTACTATGACAGGGTCGTGGCGCGTCGACGTTTGAGGTGATTGTGTGAGAGTCTGGTGGCGCTCGCTTTTCTTCTCGGGTGTCGACGTGACACGGCGCGTGTTGTGCGTGTGCGCGTGCGCGCGTGTTATTGTGTTTTGCGATATGTTTGAATATATACGTACGTACGTACATGTCAATATATTAATTTATATGTGTGTGTACGTATGTATATATACGAATATACAACGTGGTGCGTGTGCGCGCGCGCGTACGTTCAAAAACAAAAAAAAACAACGGCGTTGCAACCGACGGAATCGCGTTTGACGCTTTTCCACACCCCGTGTAGTATGTATAATCGTCGTACGGCGAGAAATTCACAAACCACGGTGTCGGTAGCTTGATTTACTGTGTGCGGGGCGGCATCGTGTGTCGCCCTGGAACAATGTGTACTCCCAACTTGATTGAGCAATCAGTGAGTCTGGATGACGGTCTCTCACACTCCGGGCGACGACCCACGTGTGGTTTTCCGCAGAGTCACTGTTAAAACACTTACGGCTTCACTCTAGCAGTGGAGCGCCGTGTGTGGTATGTACGTCTCGTTCATAGAACGTTCAAGTTTCTTTGGGACCCGACGACAGCACTGCGAGAGTGTCTAATGGCATACTTTTCTGTGCGGTCGGAGGACGTGTCCTGTGAGATTGCGTCGTGTACGCTCTTCTTGCACAATGTCGGGCACCGCGCCGCGCTCCGTTCGCCGGAGCCGTGGCGCGATCACGTGCTTCAGAGGCCCTCTGCCACGCACGCACACCACCACCCACTCCCCCGCCTGTCGCGTGCGACGTGTGTCCGTCGAGCTTCCGGGTTGGGGACGAAGTGTGGGTGTGTGTTTGTGGGTCGTGTGGCGGGGGGAAGAGAGCTTAGATGATATATCGATATCTGCTCCCTGGTTGATCCTGCCAGTAGTTATATGCTTGTCTCAAAGATTAAGCCATGCATGTCTCAGTGCAAGCCGTATTAAGGCGATACCGCGAATGGCTCAATATATCAGTTTTGGTTCCTTAGATCTTACTCGGTTACTTGGATAACTGTGGTAATTCTAGAGCTAATACATGCAATCAGAACTCTGACCAGTGATGGGACGAGTGCTTTTATTAGATCAAAACCAATCGACGGAGGGCCTCGCGTCCGAAGTCGTTAATTTTGATGAATCTGGATAACTTTTGCCGATCGCACGGTCCAGTACCGGCGACGCATCTTTCAAATGTCTGCCTTATCAACTTTCGATGGTAGTTTCTGCGACTACCATGGTTGTCACGGGTAACGGGGAATCAGGGTTCGATTCCGGAGAGGGAGCCTGAGAAACGGCTACCACATCCAAGGAAGGCAGCAGGCGCGCAAATTACCCACTCCCGGCACGGGGAGGTAGTGACGAAAAATAACGATACGGGACTCTTACGAGGCCTCGTAATCGGAATGAGTACACTTTAAATATTTTAACGAGGAACAATTGGAGGGCAAGTCTGGTGCCAGCAGCCGCGGTAATTCCAGCTCCAATAGCGTATACTAAAATTGTTGCGGTTAAAAAGCTCGTAGTTGCATTTGTGCGCCGCGCTGTCGGTGCACCGCATCCGCGGTGATACTGACACGTCTGCGGAGCATATCGTCGGTGAGCCGTCGTTAACGCGACGGTTCAATATCAAAATCCTATCGCGGTGCTCTTCGTTGAGTGTCGAGATGGGCCGACAATTTTACTTTGAACAAATTAGAGTGCTCAAAGCGGGCTCAAAATGCCGCTTGAATATTTCGTGCATGGAATAATAGAATATGATCTCGGTTCTATTTTGTTGGTTTTCAGAACTCCGAGGTAATGATTAATAGGGATAACTGGGGGCATTCGTATTGCGACGTTAGAGGTGAAATTCTTGGATCGTCGCAAGACGAACATCAGCGAAAGCATTTGCCAAAGGTGTTTTCATCAATCAAGAACGAAAGTTAGAGGTTCGAAGGCGATTAGATACCGCCCTAGTTCTAACCGTAAATATGTCATCTAGCGATCCGCCGACGTTACTACAATGGCTCGGCGGGCAGCTTCCGGGAAACCAAAGATTTTGGACTCCGGGGGGAGTATGGTTGCAAAGCTGAAACTTAAAGGAATTGACGGAAGGGCACCACCAGGAGTGGAGCCTGCGGCTTAATTTGACTCAACACGGGAAATCTCACCAGGCCCGGACACCGGAAGGATTGACAGATTAACAGCTCTTTCTTGATTCGGTGGGTGGTGGTGCATGGCCGTTCTTAGTTGGTGGAGCGATTTGTCTGGTTAATTCCGGTAACGAACGAGACTCTAGCCTGCTAAATAGGCGTCGTCATTTAGGTGTGCGCGACTCCGGTCGCGCAACTCACTGGCGGCGTATTAAAGTTCTTCTTAGAGGGACCGGCGTCTTCGAGGCGCACGAGATTGAGCAATAACAGGTCTGTGATGCCCTTAGATGTCCTGGGCCGCACGCGCGCTACACTGAAGGAATCAGCATGTTCTCCCTGGCCTAGAGGCCCGGGCAACCCGTTGAAACTCCTTCGTGCTGGGGATTGGGGTTTGCAATTATCCCCCATAAACGAGGAATTCCTAGTAATCGCGGGTCATAAGCCCGCGATGATTAAGTCCCTGCCCTTTGTACACACCGCCCGTCGCTACTACCGATTGAATGATTTAGTGAGGTCTTCGGACCGACACGCGGTGGCTTCACGGCCGTCGGCGTTGCTGGGAAGTTGACCAAACTTGATCATTTAGAGGAAGTAAAAGTCGTAACAAGGTTTCCGTAGGGGAACCTGCGGAAGGATCATTAACGTACCGCGTACGCACATGTTTGCGTTTGCGCGTGCTCGTGTTGTCAGAGACGCACCGATCTAACCTCACTCACTCACTCACTCACTCACTCACTCACTCGCTCACTCGTACCACCCAACAAAACGACAACGCATGTGCACAACAAAAAACGAGAAAATGAAAACCATTACCCTGGACGGTGGATCACTTGGCTCGCGGGTCGATGAAGAACGCAGTTAACTGCGCGTCATAGTGTGAACTGCAGGACACATTTGAACATCGACATTTCGAACGTACATTTCGGTCCGTGGAGAAACATCCAGGACCACTCCTGTCTGAGGGCCGGCTGCATAAATACACACACCACACTGTCCACACAGTGCGACACGTGGCGCGTCCGGTGCAGTGCGTGCGTGCGCCGTTCGACGAGAGTGTCTCTCGATCGGCGGCGGCGCACGCGCTCCGCAGGTCCGCTCAAAAATATCACACGTGTGTGCGTGTGCGTGCGTCCGTGCGCGCTCGTCCCACCGACCCTTCCGTTTACGGTGAATCTGTGGCGACGTACGCGCGCACGTGTACGTGCGTGCCGCTGACGCGCACGCGTAGGCGGACTCGACGTCCGGACTCGCGCGGCGGCGCCGTGCGCTCTCGCGGCGCGCCCCTCTCGCCTCGCGGCGGGGGAGCGCGCTCGCGTGCGCGAACGGCGCCGTCGAGCCGACGGATATCGCGTCTGCCTCCACTTTTATCGTTGGCCTCAGATCAGGGAGGATCACCCGCCGAATTTAAGCATATTAGTAAGCGGAGGAAAAGAAACTAACCAGGATTTCGTTAGTAGCGGCGAGCGAACGCGAATCAGCCCAGCACTGAATCGCGCGGCTTTAACGGTCGCGGGAGATGTGGTGTTCGGGAGGTTCCGCTATCTCGCCGTCGCCGCTCCCGTCAAAGTTCGTCTTGAACGGGGCCGCTTTCCCGTAGAGGGTGCCAGGCCCGTAGCGACGGAGCGAGGCGGCGAGAGGGACGCTCCTCAGAGTCGGGTTGCTTGAGAGTGCAGCCCTAAGTGGGTGGTAAACTCCATCTAAGGCTAAATATTACCGCGAGACCGATAGCGAACAAGTACCGTGAGGGAAAGTTGAAAAGAACTTTGAAGAGAGAGTTCAAGAGTACGTGAAACCGTTCAGGGGTAAACCTGCGAAACTCGAATGAACGAACGGAGAGATTCATCGACATCCGACGGCGCGCGGGCGCGCGCCTCGATGTCGCGCGCGTGCCCCCTCGCGGGTGCCGCGGCGCGGCACGGGTCGCGTCCGTCCAGTACCGTCGGCGTCGTGCACTTCTCTCTCAGTAATGCATCGCGACCCGTTCGACGTCGGCTTGAGCGCCGTCCGATTCGCCCAGCGGCGGGCTCGCGCCCTCCGCTGGACCGCGACGGTGGCCGGCCGGCTGTCGGACGGTATAGAAGTGAACCGCGCACGCGCCTCGCGCGCGTCCGGCCCGACGCAAGCTCGCGCCGTACACACTGAAGGTCGCGGTCC
>NC_069100.1:6162488-6167488 GCF_947172395.1 Bicyclus anynana
CAGTGCTGGGCTGATTCGCGTTCGCTCGCCGCTACTAACGAAATCCTGGTTAGTTTCTTTTCCTCCGCTTACTAATATGCTTAAATTCGGCGGGTGATCCTCCCTGATCTGAGGCCAACGATAAAAGTGGAGGCAGACGCGATATCCGTCGGCTCGACGGCGCCGTTCGCGCACGCGAGCGCGCTCCCCCGCCGCGAGGCGAGAGGGGCGCGCCGCGAGAGCGCACGGCGCCGCCGCGCGAGTCCGGACGTCGAGTCCGCCTACGCGTGCGCGTCAGCGGCACGCACGTACACGTGCGCGCGTACGTCGCCACAGATTCACCGTAAACGGAAGGGTCGGTGGGACGAGCGCGCACGGACGCACGCACACGCACACACGTGTGATATTTTTGAGCGGACCTGCGGAGCGCGTGCGCCGCCGCCGATCGAGAGACACTCTCGTCGAACGGCGCACGCACGCACTGCACCGGACGCGCCACGTGTCGCACTGTGTGGACAGTGTGGTGTGTGTATTTATGCAGCCGGCCCTCAGACAGGAGTGGTCCTGGATGTTTCTCCACGGACCGAAATGTACGTTCGAAATGTCGATGTTCAAATGTGTCCTGCAGTTCACACTATGACGCGCAGTTAACTGCGTTCTTCATCGACCCGCGAGCCAAGTGATCCACCGTCCAGGGTAATGGTTTTCATTTTCTCGTTTTTTGTTGTGCACATGCGTTGTCGTTTTGTTGGGTGGTACGAGTGAGCGAGTGAGTGAGTGAGTGAGTGAGTGAGTGAGTGAGGTTAGATCGGTGCGTCTCTGACAACACGAGCACGCGCAAACGCAAACATGTGCGTACGCGGTACGTTAATGATCCTTCCGCAGGTTCCCCTACGGAAACCTTGTTACGACTTTTACTTCCTCTAAATGATCAAGTTTGGTCAACTTCCCAGCAACGCCGACGGCCGTGAAGCCACCGCGTGTCGGTCCGAAGACCTCACTAAATCATTCAATCGGTAGTAGCGACGGGCGGTGTGTACAAAGGGCAGGGACTTAATCATCGCGGGCTTATGACCCGCGATTACTAGGAATTCCTCGTTTATGGGGGATAATTGCAAACCCCAATCCCCAGCACGAAGGAGTTTCAACGGGTTGCCCGGGCCTCTAGGCCAGGGAGAACATGCTGATTCCTTCAGTGTAGCGCGCGTGCGGCCCAGGACATCTAAGGGCATCACAGACCTGTTATTGCTCAATCTCGTGCGCCTCGAAGACGCCGGTCCCTCTAAGAAGAACTTTAATACGCCGCCAGTGAGTTGCGCGACCGGAGTCGCGCACACCTAAATGACGACGCCTATTTAGCAGGCTAGAGTCTCGTTCGTTACCGGAATTAACCAGACAAATCGCTCCACCAACTAAGAACGGCCATGCACCACCACCCACCGAATCAAGAAAGAGCTGTTAATCTGTCAATCCTTCCGGTGTCCGGGCCTGGTGAGATTTCCCGTGTTGAGTCAAATTAAGCCGCAGGCTCCACTCCTGGTGGTGCCCTTCCGTCAATTCCTTTAAGTTTCAGCTTTGCAACCATACTCCCCCCGGAGTCCAAAATCTTTGGTTTCCCGGAAGCTGCCCGCCGAGCCATTGTAGTAACGTCGGCGGATCGCTAGATGACATATTTACGGTTAGAACTAGGGCGGTATCTAATCGCCTTCGAACCTCTAACTTTCGTTCTTGATTGATGAAAACACCTTTGGCAAATGCTTTCGCTGATGTTCGTCTTGCGACGATCCAAGAATTTCACCTCTAACGTCGCAATACGAATGCCCCCAGTTATCCCTATTAATCATTACCTCGGAGTTCTGAAAACCAACAAAATAGAACCGAGATCATATTCTATTATTCCATGCACGAAATATTCAAGCGGCATTTTGAGCCCGCTTTGAGCACTCTAATTTGTTCAAAGTAAAATTGTCGGCCCATCTCGACACTCAACGAAGAGCACCGCGATAGGATTTTGATATTGAACCGTCGCGTTAACGACGGCTCACCGACGATATGCTCCGCAGACGTGTCAGTATCACCGCGGATGCGGTGCACCGACAGCGCGGCGCACAAATGCAACTACGAGCTTTTTAACCGCAACAATTTTAGTATACGCTATTGGAGCTGGAATTACCGCGGCTGCTGGCACCAGACTTGCCCTCCAATTGTTCCTCGTTAAAATATTTAAAGTGTACTCATTCCGATTACGAGGCCTCGTAAGAGTCCCGTATCGTTATTTTTCGTCACTACCTCCCCGTGCCGGGAGTGGGTAATTTGCGCGCCTGCTGCCTTCCTTGGATGTGGTAGCCGTTTCTCAGGCTCCCTCTCCGGAATCGAACCCTGATTCCCCGTTACCCGTGACAACCATGGTAGTCGCAGAAACTACCATCGAAAGTTGATAAGGCAGACATTTGAAAGATGCGTCGCCGGTACTGGACCGTGCGATCGGCAAAAGTTATCCAGATTCATCAAAATTAACGACTTCGGACGCGAGGCCCTCCGTCGATTGGTTTTGATCTAATAAAAGCACTCGTCCCATCACTGGTCAGAGTTCTGATTGCATGTATTAGCTCTAGAATTACCACAGTTATCCAAGTAACCGAGTAAGATCTAAGGAACCAAAACTGATATATTGAGCCATTCGCGGTATCGCCTTAATACGGCTTGCACTGAGACATGCATGGCTTAATCTTTGAGACAAGCATATAACTACTGGCAGGATCAACCAGGGAGCAGATATCGATATATCATCTAAGCTCTCTTCCCCCCGCCACACGACCCACAAACACACACCCACACTTCGTCCCCAACCCGGAAGCTCGACGGACACACGTCGCACGCGACAGGCGGGGGAGTGGGTGGTGGTGTGCGTGCGTGGCAGAGGGCCTCTGAAGCACGTGATCGCGCCACGGCTCCGGCGAACGGAGCGCGGCGCGGTGCCCGACATTGTGCAAGAAGAGCGTACACGACGCAATCTCACAGGACACGTCCTCCGACCGCACAGAAAAGTATGCCATTAGACACTCTCGCAGTGCTGTCGTCGGGTCCCAAAGAAACTTGAACGTTCTATGAACGAGACGTACATACCACACACGGCGCTCCACTGCTAGAGTGAAGCCGTAAGTGTTTTAACAGTGACTCTGCGGAAAACCACACGTGGGTCGTCGCCCGGAGTGTGAGAGACCGTCATCCAGACTCACTGATTGCTCAATCAAGTTGGGAGTACACATTGTTCCAGGGCGACACACGATGCCGCCCCGCACACAGTAAATCAAGCTACCGACACCGTGGTTTGTGAATTTCTCGCCGTACGACGATTATACATACTACACGGGGTGTGGAAAAGCGTCAAACGCGATTCCGTCGGTTGCAACGCCGTTGTTTTTTTTTGTTTTTGAACGTACGCGCGCGCGCACACGCACCACGTTGTATATTCGTATATATACATACGTACACACACATATAAATTAATATATTGACATGTACGTACGTACGTATATATTCAAACATATCGCAAAACACAATAACACGCGCGCACGCGCACACGCACAACACGCGCCGTGTCACGTCGACACCCGAGAAGAAAAGCGAGCGCCACCAGACTCTCACACAATCACCTCAAACGTCGACGCGCCACGACCCTGTCATAGTAGTAAACGCGCTGACGGCGCAATCTGTGTACATGTGTATGTGTTATTTTGAACGAATCAAAAAATCGAGCCGTTCGTTTATTGTGTGTCCCGAAAACGGGCCGGAAAAACATTTTCGACTACGAAAATGACTCGGAGGGGGGGGGGGGGGGGGGGGGGGGGTTTTTGGGGTTTGGCGGATGGCGAGGTGTTTCGTGAACAACTTTTTCTACACTTTCTACTCGACTAGTTGTTGTTGTTGTTGTTGTTGTTGTTGTTGTTGTTGTTGTTGTTGTTGTTGTTGTTGTTGTTGTTGTTGTTGTTGTTGTTGTTTAGGGTATTTACATTTTTAACCGACTTCAAAAAAAAAAAAGGAGGAGGTTAATAACCCAAGTGTTCTTTCTTAGATAGGTGAAATGAAAAAAAATAAAAAAAAAAAACCAACAACACTACCTGTGAGACGCTATATAGAGTCGAAGTGAAAAAAAACATTTTTTTTTTTTTTACTATTGCAACATGTTATTGTAACGTGCAACCAACAAATATATCTATCGTAACTGAAAAGGTGTTGTGAAATAAATAAATTAATTAAACAAATAAAAAAAACCCGACTGCATAAATTATACAAAAACTGAAAAGAAAATAACAAGCTCAGTCCACGTGTGTAGAAAGCAATTAGAAAATTGGAAAATTAGAAAACAGTCGGGACCTATTATTATATTGAATAGAATGATGTTCGTCTACATTTTTTTACAGGTCCCGACTGTTTAAATAATTTATTTATTTACACTGTGATATGTGAAAGCATGAAATCTAATTTTATGCAACTGGTTACGAAAATAATGAAATTAAATTATCATAATAGTACAGCGGTGTATATCGTAGTATTTAACAAATTAACAAAACTTAACATTAGTTAGTGATAATAATTTAATAGGTTTAACCTTGGTAAGCACAATATTGAACGATTCACCACTATAGTTAAAAACGAAAAAATATGTGAAAAAAAAATCAAGAGCTTTTCAAAGTTTGTATTTTAATTTTTTAATAAAACATGACACTGGATTGGCACCGCCTTCAAACTGATCAGAAGGTAGCATATGGGTAAGATGTTATTTTTATTTTTAAATTTTTAGTGTTAGCACACCTAATGAGTGTGAACACAAATATTATTTGTGTTATTTTCTTATAATAAGTATCTAAGTCCTATAATCCCAATTTTAATTTTATTTAATTTTACCTTAACTCATATACAAAATTTCACTGCCCCTTTATCCACACGTAATATGAATATTGAGAAAAACGTGAATGGTGACTGTCCCCCGTCTTCATCACCAGACCCCCTGCATGCAT
>NC_069100.1:6169988-6180488 GCF_947172395.1 Bicyclus anynana
TGAAACAATGAAAGTAGTGGTTTTTCAGCGACGACCGCGAACGGTCTCCCACTTATGCTACACCTCTCATGTCTCCTTACAATGCCAGACTAGAGTCAAGCTCAACAGGGTCTTCTTTCCCCGCTGATTCTCCCAAGCCCGTTCCCTTGGCTGTGGTTTCGCTAGATAGTAGATAGGGACAACCCACCACCTCCCATGGCCCTTTCAACCTCTCGGTTATTTGGGCCGAATCGAGGGAGGGCGAACCCGGTACTTGCTCTGTGCGTGTTCCCGGGACGCCTTCTTGACTCCCTACAAGTTATTTCTCTTTTCGTTCCTTGTCCCTTTTCTTCACTCTCCCCCTTCTGGGGCTGGACGACACACGACGTTGAGATCCCTGTGCCCGCCGCGGTCCACGCCTAATTCTGCATCACCTTCGACTATTGTGGTCCACGGTCCAGAGCGCTCCGCCTCGCGTGCCACCGATGCGCGAACTCCCGTAGCTTGCCGAAGTTGACCGCCGAGCTAACGAGATCCCGATAGTACACCGGTCCCGCCTCTTCTCTCACGATCCCTTCCAACATTGCACTCCGGAGGTCCTCGTACTCAGCACATTCCCACAGGACATGGTGGAGGTCTTCCTCCGCCAGCCCGCACGCACAGTCACCAGACTCGCTGAGGCACATGTCACGAAGACGCTTTCGGAAGCAGCCGTGACCCGTCAGTATCTGCGAGGTCTCATAGTCCGGCGCGACCCAGGTCGCCCTGAGTCGGCCAGCCACGTCCGGGAAGAATCGACGAAGTTCGCTACCTTTGGTCTCATTCGCCCATCGCTCCTGCCACTCGCGGGTTATGCCCAACCCGATGTCCTGCTTGCGCCGGCTCCACTCCCTTTTGGCCGCGGTACTACGCGCCGCATCCAGCCTGGCAGCACGGATGACCTCGAGGTCTGCCGGCAACACGCCCGCCAGAACGGCGAGCGCGGCGGCGCTGTTCGAGCGGTAGGCCTTGGTCAGAAGGACCAAGGCCGGCCTTTGGGCCCTGATAAGGGTCGTCCGAACGACGTAGAGCGTCGCCCTCTCTGCCCAACACGCCGCAGCATACGTGACCGTCGCTACAAAGGTGCCGTAGTAGAGGATCCGCAGCGCAGGGTACCTAACACCCCAAGAGGTGGTAGATACACGCGAAATCTTGCCGAAGCAGTTCGCAGCGCGCTCACCAATCGATCGCGCATGCTCGGCGAAGGACAGACTTGAGTCGATTGTTACGCCAAGTACGACGGTATGCCGCACCGACTTGATCGACGCACCGCCAAGCTTGATCACTGGGGCCCGCTGGAGCTTCCCTCTGAGCGTCACCATTTGGGACTTGTGCGGCGCGAACGCGAGGCGGTTCCGTTGAGCCCAGTTCTCAAAGAGGGCGATAGAGTCGGCCGCAGCCAGCTCGATCGCACGCCTGGAGTCAGCTTCGATCAGTACGGTGATGTCATCCGCGTACGCAACAACCTTGACCCCCCCCGGTAGCGGCAACCGAAGCAAGTCGTCGAGCAGGACGTTCCACAAAGTGGGACCCAGCACGGATCCCTGAGGACATCCCATCGTGGACTCCTTCCACTGCACCCGGTCACCGACGAACATCCCCACACGTCTTCCGCGGAAGTAGTCCGATAACATCCGATAGATGTTAGGCGGACAACCGCCTCGCTTGCACTTGAGGAGAATCATCGGCCACCAGGCATTGTCGAAGGCACCAGAGATGTCCAGAAAAATCGCTTGAACGTACTTTGATGAAACTTTCTTTGCCGTGCTTAGGATCTCGTTCAACGCCGTTACGGTGGACCTGCCCCTTGTAAAGCCGTGCTGGCAGGGGGAGATCCCACTGGTAATCTGGGGCGCACACCATAATAAGACGCGTTCTAAAATTTTACCAAAAACAGGGAGGAGCGTGATCGGGCGATACGCCTTCGGGTCGGACATTGGCTTACCGTTGCCTTTCGGCAGAACGATAAGCCTCCCATTCTTCCATACGTCGGGAAACACCCCTTCTTGCACACACTTTCCAATCACGTACACGAGTTCCGCAGCCGCTACAGTCCATATACGCTTCACCATTCGTGCCGTGATCCCATCGATCCCCGGTGCCGTGTTAGGCAGGGACCTAACTATGCCTCCCAGCGCGTCACGACTGGGTGAAGACGCGTCGCAGCCAGTCGGAATAATGGAGGCCGCGATCCGGACCTCCCTGTGGTACGCTGAGTCCCCAGACGGGTCGTCGTCCGGACACAGAGCGCGCAGCAGGTTATCCACGGCCTCACCGACACTCACCGGATGGCTGTCCGCATACCGGATGCCGTTGATGACGTTAGCGGGAGGACGGAACCGCCCGCTGGCAGCCCGATACGCCTGACCATAAGGGTCGTCGTTACCCGACTCAGCCATCCGGAGATGGAAGCTGTTCTGCGTCTCCACCATTAGGTGTCTATACTTCCTGCGTTCCTCGTGAAACTCTTCCCGGACCCCTCGGCGGCGTCTTCAGGCCACTTTGGGTTACCCCGTCGAACGCTCGCTTTGAAACGAGGGAACGATTGTTGAAACGGTTCCGCTGCCGGGTTCCGGAATAGGAACCGGATTCCCTTTCGCTCAACGGGCGTTGTTTGTCACAAAAGAAAACACGCCGCATCGACATAAGATCTCTCCTTGAGCTTAGGATCGACTGACTCGCGAGCAACTACTGTTCACGCGAAACCCTTCTCCACGTCAGTCCTCCAGGGCCTCGCTGGAGTATTTGCTACTACCACCAAGATCTGCACCGACGGAGGCTCCAAGCGGGCTCACGCCCAGACCCTTCTGCGCTCTCCGCCGCGCACGTCCTACTCGTTACGGCATAATGACGCGCGTCCGAGGAGCGCGCGTCCCACTTGCCCGTAACGGTATTGTATAGGCAAAACGCTTCAGCGCCATCCATTTTCAGGGCTGGTTGCTTCGGCAGGTGAGTCGTTGCACACTCCTTAGCGGATTCCGACTTCCATGGCCACCGTCCTGCTGTCATGAGCGACCAACGCCTTTCATGGTGTCCCATGAGCGTTTTTTAGGCGCCTTAACACTACGTTTGGTTCATCCCACAGCGCCAGTTCTGCTTACCAAAATTGGCCCACTTGGCACCGTCATCAGATCTCCGGCTTCATCGTTCGAGTAAGCCGGAGCTCTCACCCATTTAAAGTTTGAGAATAGGTTGAGGTCGTTTCGGCCCCAATGCCTCTAATCATTCGCTTTACCGGATGGGACTGTCGCTGTCGACGCCAGCTATCCTGAGGGAAACTTCGGACGGAACCAGCTACTAGATGGTTCGATTAGTCTTTCGCCCCTATACCCAGTTCCGACGATCGATTTGCACGTCAGAATCGCTACGGTCCTCCATCAGGGTTTCCCCTGACTTCGACCTGACCAGGCATAGTTCACCATCTTTCGGGTCCCAGCATCTGTGCTCGGAGCGCGCCTGCATTCACGGATTGGAAACGAGACGCCTCGGGAGTGCGGGAGGCCGACCGGGACCGGCGCTCCATCCTCCCTACGTTCACTTTCGTTGCGCCTTTCAGTTTTGTGACAAAGACAACTCAATGACTCGCACACATGCTAGACTCCTTGGTCCGTGTTTCAAGACGGGTCCTGCGAGTGCCCGAAAATGACTCATCGCAGACTGAGACGCGCACGGTCCGAGACGTCACGGCTGCGACAGCAGCGGCGCCGCGTCGCGGTCCGCGCTCAGGCAGGACCGCGACCTTCAGTGTGTACGGCGCGAGCTTGCGTCGGGCCGGACGCGCGCGAGGCGCGTGCGCGGTTCACTTCTATACCGTCCGACAGCCGGCCGGCCACCGTCGCGGTCCAGCGGAGGGCGCGAGCCCGCCGCTGGGCGAATCGGACGGCGCTCAAGCCGACGTCGAACGGGTCGCGATGCATTACTGAGAGAGAAGTGCACGACGCCGACGGTACTGGACGGACGCGACCCGTGCCGCGCCGCGGCACCCGCGAGGGGGCACGCGCGCGACATCGAGGCGCGCGCCCGCGCGCCGTCGGATGTCGATGAATCTCTCCGTTCGTTCATTCGAGTTTCGCAGGTTTACCCCTGAACGGTTTCACGTACTCTTGAACTCTCTCTTCAAAGTTCTTTTCAACTTTCCCTCACGGTACTTGTTCGCTATCGGTCTCGCGGTAATATTTAGCCTTAGATGGAGTTTACCACCCACTTAGGGCTGCACTCTCAAGCAACCCGACTCTGAGGAGCGTCCCTCTCGCCGCCTCGCTCCGTCGCTACGGGCCTGGCACCCTCTACGGGAAAGCGGCCCCGTTCAAGACGAACTTTGACGGGAGCGGCGACGGCGAGATAGCGGAACCTCCCGAACACCACATCTCCCGCGACCGTTAAAGCCGCGCGATTCAGTGCTGGGCTGATTCGCGTTCGCTCGCCGCTACTAACGAAATCCTGGTTAGTTTCTTTTCCTCCGCTTACTAATATGCTTAAATTCGGCGGGTGATCCTCCCTGATCTGAGGCCAACGATAAAAGTGGAGGCAGACGCGATATCCGTCGGCTCGACGGCGCCGTTCGCGCACGCGAGCGCGCTCCCCCGCCGCGAGGCGAGAGGGGCGCGCCGCGAGAGCGCACGGCGCCGCCGCGCGAGTCCGGACGTCGAGTCCGCCTACGCGTGCGCGTCAGCGGCACGCACGTACACGTGCGCGCGTACGTCGCCACAGATTCACCGTAAACGGAAGGGTCGGTGGGACGAGCGCGCACGGACGCACGCACACGCACACACGTGTGATATTTTTGAGCGGACCTGCGGAGCGCGTGCGCCGCCGCCGATCGAGAGACACTCTCGTCGAACGGCGCACGCACGCACTGCACCGGACGCGCCACGTGTCGCACTGTGTGGACAGTGTGGTGTGTGTATTTATGCAGCCGGCCCTCAGACAGGAGTGGTCCTGGATGTTTCTCCACGGACCGAAATGTACGTTCGAAATGTCGATGTTCAAATGTGTCCTGCAGTTCACACTATGACGCGCAGTTAACTGCGTTCTTCATCGACCCGCGAGCCAAGTGATCCACCGTCCAGGGTAATGGTTTTCATTTTCTCGTTTTTTGTTGTGCACATGCGTTGTCGTTTTGTTGGGTGGTACGAGTGAGCGAGTGAGTGAGTGAGTGAGTGAGTGAGTGAGTGAGGTTAGATCGGTGCGTCTCTGACAACACGAGCACGCGCAAACGCAAACATGTGCGTACGCGGTACGTTAATGATCCTTCCGCAGGTTCCCCTACGGAAACCTTGTTACGACTTTTACTTCCTCTAAATGATCAAGTTTGGTCAACTTCCCAGCAACGCCGACGGCCGTGAAGCCACCGCGTGTCGGTCCGAAGACCTCACTAAATCATTCAATCGGTAGTAGCGACGGGCGGTGTGTACAAAGGGCAGGGACTTAATCATCGCGGGCTTATGACCCGCGATTACTAGGAATTCCTCGTTTATGGGGGATAATTGCAAACCCCAATCCCCAGCACGAAGGAGTTTCAACGGGTTGCCCGGGCCTCTAGGCCAGGGAGAACATGCTGATTCCTTCAGTGTAGCGCGCGTGCGGCCCAGGACATCTAAGGGCATCACAGACCTGTTATTGCTCAATCTCGTGCGCCTCGAAGACGCCGGTCCCTCTAAGAAGAACTTTAATACGCCGCCAGTGAGTTGCGCGACCGGAGTCGCGCACACCTAAATGACGACGCCTATTTAGCAGGCTAGAGTCTCGTTCGTTACCGGAATTAACCAGACAAATCGCTCCACCAACTAAGAACGGCCATGCACCACCACCCACCGAATCAAGAAAGAGCTGTTAATCTGTCAATCCTTCCGGTGTCCGGGCCTGGTGAGATTTCCCGTGTTGAGTCAAATTAAGCCGCAGGCTCCACTCCTGGTGGTGCCCTTCCGTCAATTCCTTTAAGTTTCAGCTTTGCAACCATACTCCCCCCGGAGTCCAAAATCTTTGGTTTCCCGGAAGCTGCCCGCCGAGCCATTGTAGTAACGTCGGCGGATCGCTAGATGACATATTTACGGTTAGAACTAGGGCGGTATCTAATCGCCTTCGAACCTCTAACTTTCGTTCTTGATTGATGAAAACACCTTTGGCAAATGCTTTCGCTGATGTTCGTCTTGCGACGATCCAAGAATTTCACCTCTAACGTCGCAATACGAATGCCCCCAGTTATCCCTATTAATCATTACCTCGGAGTTCTGAAAACCAACAAAATAGAACCGAGATCATATTCTATTATTCCATGCACGAAATATTCAAGCGGCATTTTGAGCCCGCTTTGAGCACTCTAATTTGTTCAAAGTAAAATTGTCGGCCCATCTCGACACTCAACGAAGAGCACCGCGATAGGATTTTGATATTGAACCGTCGCGTTAACGACGGCTCACCGACGATATGCTCCGCAGACGTGTCAGTATCACCGCGGATGCGGTGCACCGACAGCGCGGCGCACAAATGCAACTACGAGCTTTTTAACCGCAACAATTTTAGTATACGCTATTGGAGCTGGAATTACCGCGGCTGCTGGCACCAGACTTGCCCTCCAATTGTTCCTCGTTAAAATATTTAAAGTGTACTCATTCCGATTACGAGGCCTCGTAAGAGTCCCGTATCGTTATTTTTCGTCACTACCTCCCCGTGCCGGGAGTGGGTAATTTGCGCGCCTGCTGCCTTCCTTGGATGTGGTAGCCGTTTCTCAGGCTCCCTCTCCGGAATCGAACCCTGATTCCCCGTTACCCGTGACAACCATGGTAGTCGCAGAAACTACCATCGAAAGTTGATAAGGCAGACATTTGAAAGATGCGTCGCCGGTACTGGACCGTGCGATCGGCAAAAGTTATCCAGATTCATCAAAATTAACGACTTCGGACGCGAGGCCCTCCGTCGATTGGTTTTGATCTAATAAAAGCACTCGTCCCATCACTGGTCAGAGTTCTGATTGCATGTATTAGCTCTAGAATTACCACAGTTATCCAAGTAACCGAGTAAGATCTAAGGAACCAAAACTGATATATTGAGCCATTCGCGGTATCGCCTTAATACGGCTTGCACTGAGACATGCATGGCTTAATCTTTGAGACAAGCATATAACTACTGGCAGGATCAACCAGGGAGCAGATATCGATATATCATCTAAGCTCTCTTCCCCCCGCCACACGACCCACAAACACACACCCACACTTCGTCCCCAACCCGGAAGCTCGACGGACACACGTCGCACGCGACAGGCGGGGGAGTGGGTGGTGGTGTGCGTGCGTGGCAGAGGGCCTCTGAAGCACGTGATCGCGCCACGGCTCCGGCGAACGGAGCGCGGCGCGGTGCCCGACATTGTGCAAGAAGAGCGTACACGACGCAATCTCACAGGACACGTCCTCCGACCGCACAGAAAAGTATGCCATTAGACACTCTCGCAGTGCTGTCGTCGGGTCCCAAAGAAACTTGAACGTTCTATGAACGAGACGTACATACCACACACGGCGCTCCACTGCTAGAGTGAAGCCGTAAGTGTTTTAACAGTGACTCTGCGGAAAACCACACGTGGGTCGTCGCCCGGAGTGTGAGAGACCGTCATCCAGACTCACTGATTGCTCAATCAAGTTGGGAGTACACATTGTTCCAGGGCGACACACGATGCCGCCCCGCACACAGTAAATCAAGCTACCGACACCGTGGTTTGTGAATTTCTCGCCGTACGACGATTATACATACTACACGGGGTGTGGAAAAGCGTCAAACGCGATTCCGTCGGTTGCAACGCCGTTGTTTTTTTTTGTTTTTGAACGTACGCGCGCGCGCACACGCACCACGTTGTATATTCGTATATATACATACGTACACACACATATAAATTAATATATTGACATGTACGTACGTACGTATATATTCAAACATATCGCAAAACACAATAACACGCGCGCACGCGCACACGCACAACACGCGCCGTGTCACGTCGACACCCGAGAAGAAAAGCGAGCGCCACCAGACTCTCACACAATCACCTCAAACGTCGACGCGCCACGACCCTGTCATAGTAGTAAACGCGCTGACGGCGCAATCTGTGTACATGTGTATGTGTTATTTTGAACGAATCAAAAAATCGAGCCGTTCGTTTATTGTGTGTCCCGAAAACGGGCCGGAAAAACATTTTCGACTACGAAAATGACTCGGAGGGGGGGGGGGGGGGGGGGGGGGGGTTTTTGGGGTTTGGCGGATGGCGAGGTGTTTCGTGAACAACTTTTTCTACACTTTCTACTCGACTAGTTGTTGTTGTTGTTGTTGTTGTTGTTGTTGTTGTTGTTGTTGTTGTTGTTGTTGTTGTTGTTGTTGTTGTTGTTGTTGTTGTTGTTGTTGTTTAGGGTATTTACATTTTTAACCGACTTCAAAAAAAAAAAAGGAGGAGGTTAATAACCCAAGTGTTCTTTCTTAGATAGGTGAAATGAAAAAAAATAAAAAAAAAAAACCAACAACACTACCTGTGAGACGCTATATAGAGTCGAAGTGAAAAAAAACATTTTTTTTTTTTTTACTATTGCAACATGTTATTGTAACGTGCAACCAACAAATATATCTATCGTAACTGAAAAGGTGTTGTGAAATAAATAAATTAATTAAACAAATAAAAAAAACCCGACTGCATAAATTATACAAAAACTGAAAAGAAAATAACAAGCTCAGTCCACGTGTGTAGAAAGCAATTAGAAAATTGGAAAATTAGAAAACAGTCGGGACCTATTATTATATTGAATAGAATGATGTTCGTCTACATTTTTTTACAGGTCCCGACTGTTTAAATAATTTATTTATTTACACTGTGATATGTGAAAGCATGAAATCTAATTTTATGCAACTGGTTACGAAAATAATGAAATTAAATTATCATAATAGTACAGCGGTGTATATCGTAGTATTTAACAAATTAACAAAACTTAACATTAGTTAGTGATAATAATTTAATAGGTTTAACCTTGGTAAGCACAATATTGAACGATTCACCACTATAGTTAAAAACGAAAAAATATGTGAAAAAAAAATCAAGAGCTTTTCAAAGTTTGTATTTTAATTTTTTAATAAAACATGACACTGGATTGGCACCGCCTTCAAACTGATCAGAAGGTAGCATATGGGTAAGATGTTATTTTTATTTTTAAATTTTTAGTGTTAGCACACCTAATGAGTGTGAACACAAATATTATTTGTGTTATTTTCTTATAATAAGTATCTAAGTCCTATAATCCCAATTTTAATTTTATTTAATTTTACCTTAACTCATATACAAAATTTCACTGCCCCTTTATCCACACGTAATATGAATATTGAGAAAAACGTGAATGGTGACTGTCCCCCGTCTTCATCACCAGACCCCCTGCATGCATGCAGTCACAATCCATATGGTTCATCAAGTCCAAACACAAGGTAGCTACTGTGAACCGTCGAGGAGTTCCCTTAACTCCCCTTCATCTTCGTCACCAGACCCCTAATACAGTCACAACCTGTCCAAGGTGGAAAGTTCTCATCAACACAAAATTATCAAGTCAAAACATAAGGTAGCTACTGTGAACCGTCGAGGAGTTCCCTTAACTGCCAACAAATAAATCAAGCCCAAACAAAAGGTACTGGTCTGTGTTTCGGCTCCTCTGATGATGGACCAACTCCAGACCTTCATAAAATTGTAGCGGTTTAAAATACCTTATGAAAACACTAACAAACGCACTAGCCGTCGTTACGATTTTCGAAAGTTCCCCTCAATTTCTCCAGGATGCCATCATCATCATGATCCTGACATGAAAAAAAATGGGACCACCCTGAAATCAAACCCTTCAAAACAAACAAAAAAAGAATTTTCAAAATCGGTCCACAAATGACGGAATTATCGCTGGACATACATAAAAAAAAAAAAAAATAGCTGCCGCCATATCAAGCAAGTTGCCACTAAATGTAATCTAAATAAAGAAAGTCGGTTCAACGTTACAACACTTATAACTCGAGATCAGCTGATCAGCAGCTCGAGATTTTCATGGTTTTTGATTGAAAAAAAAAAACACAACAACTTAATTTTGTTAATGATTGACGTATAAACGTGCGTTCAGAAATTAATTTTGTGTAAATTAAAGTTTCAATTTCCGAAAACAATTTCTAAGATTTATTTATGCTATTAGGTTAACGAATGCGTATGATTTTTCCAAGATAAATAATTTACATATGTACAAAAATCAATGCCAATGGGCGTCAATGCAATACGGGGTAGGGGCAAAACTTGGACAATATTAAAGTCTCGCAAGCCTCAAGTCGTACTCCAGTATAAATAAAAAAATTAAATGACACGAGTGAAACATAATTTTCGAACGTTACCCAAAAAAGAAACTCGTCGTACGTGCTTTGTTACGACCACTTGCGTTGCGCAGAGTTCGTGTATTGCATTCTTTGTTCATGTTATTTATACGAATATGCGTG
>NC_069100.1:6185688-6195688 GCF_947172395.1 Bicyclus anynana
GCCCCTCCCCACTAGATGCCGTCGTGGGCTATGCCATAGCGGCGAGTGGGCATTGACGTCTGCCCCGACAAAGATCCGTCGACCTTCTTCTGCTGCTTGCAGGCTATCCATGACTTTCTCCAGGTGGCAAAGGTGTCCGTCTATGGGGTGTGAGTACTGGAAGTATGCGGAGACAACCGCACACTCCCAGTTACCCACCCGCACAGCGGCGACTGCGCAGTGCTCGTTGGACAAGTGCGGCAAGGCCGCCACACTAAACCGCCGCGATGACACGTATATGGCCGCCATGGCCGAGCTCCCGCTTTGTATTAAGGCCAGCTCTGGCTGCGCCTGGGAGTATTGTTCTTGTACAAGAACAACATCCAGGCGCTGCTCTCTGGCAATGGCCGGCAATTCCTGAGTGGCGAGTCTTGAGCCGTTTAGGTTGAGTTGCCCGATCCTGAGCTCAGCCATAATTTGTGCTTGCGACGGCCCTTTCCTCGGCGTAGCGGCGCGCTGGACATGCTCTTGACGCCGTAGTGTGAGTGGCGGCGTCCGTGCGGCCAAACTTGTGGCAAGTCGCGCACTGGGCTGTAGGCGCCTGGCATTCTGCTTTCTGGTGCCCAGTGGCACCGCACTTGCCGCAGGTCGCCGCTGTGGCCCGGCAGTATTTTTCCGGGTGGCCGTATTGCTGACACTTGTTGCAGCATGTCACCTGGACGTGGTCCAGGGCTTCCACCGACTGCCACCCGATATACAGGTGGCCTTTGTTGACCAGTACATCACGCAAGGCGGGCGAGCACTCTATGACGACGGTGGTGGATCCAGCTCTGCGCCCTCGGCGCTTATACACTTTCCCCTCCTTAGCGACCCT
This sequence comes from Bicyclus anynana, assembly GCF_947172395.1. Classification (NCBI taxonomy): domain Eukaryota; kingdom Metazoa; phylum Arthropoda; class Insecta; order Lepidoptera; family Nymphalidae; genus Bicyclus; species Bicyclus anynana. The sequence continues at coordinate 6,186,542 of NC_069100.1, forward strand.
CTCGAGCGACCATTCTGAAGAGGCCCGCAGATTCTGATCGTATAGGGCCGCGAGGACGTCGTTTTCTGCTGGATCCCCGTCGAGGTCTCTCAGGCAGACTCTAGGCGACCTCCTTGTGGGTTCCGTGACACGCAGCGTGGGTGGGACTGCGTTCCGCAGCCTTTCGGCCGCCAAAGGTGAGGTGGTCTGGACGACCACCCCTGCGTTTCCCACCTTGCGGACCCTTGCCACCTGGACGTTTATTTCCGCCGGCTTAATAGACCTCTTAAGCTCGGCCTTGGTTTCTTCCGCGGTCTTGATCTTTCCCGTCTGGTCTCCAGCCGGGTAAAATGCCAGGACAGGTCCACCCTGTCGGATGGGGACCGGTTCAGCCTTCCTGCCCAATCGTAGGGCCGAGGAATAGGAGACTGGTGCTGTCAGGGGAGCGTCTGCAGCGGGAGCCCCTGGTTTAACCTTATGTTGAGCCTCCTTTAATTGTGCCTCTCTCAGTTTGGCCTGCAGCAGCTGTGTCTCCATTTCGCTCAAGCGCAGGGTGAGCGCAGCGACCACCGCGAGGATTTCCTGGGCGCTGCTAGCAATCGTATTTGTTGCCTCCTTGTTTAACCTTGAGGTGTGGCCGGTTACAGCGGCCATCACCTGCTCCAGCTGGCTGTGCACCCGGTCAAGCAGCTCCGCCTTGCTGGCCGAAGCCAGCGATTTAGAAGGGGCGTCATCATCGTCCGTCTCGGGCTCCGTAGTTTCTGGGTCCGGTCGTTCCCTGGGGTGACCCACATGCAGGCCCGCAAGGGGTGGCGCATGGGTCCGCGGCGACGCAGGCGCTGCAGCAGGAAGTGGTGGCGTCACGGTACGAGCCGGGCGACACAAACGAACAGCGTCCAGTGCCCGCCCTCGCTCTTCCGGAGAAGTCAAGGGGCGCTTGACGCCAGTCTTCCGCGCTGGTAATGGGGCATGGTGGGCACGCGGGCTCTTCTTCTTCTGGTGAGCAGCCGGGGTGAAGAAGTCTGACCCACTATCGTCTTCGCTTCGCGCCGATGCAAAACCCGAAGGAGGGGTCCGGGCCAGCGATGTCCGTGGCGCAAAGGGAGAGGCGGCCTGAGCCGCCTCTTCGGGGTTCATGATGGAGAACTCCAAGTCCGGGGCAGAGTTCGTGTATTGATCTTGCAAAAAATCAACAAAGTCCAGGTACACGTAACCTATCCGCTCTAGGACCCGACCGACTCAAGTCGGTCCGACCTACAGCAGTCTGTGCCCCACCGAGTGACAACTGACAGCTGTCAAGTGGCAGGTGTCAGCTATCAAAGTCAATGTGACAACGTCACTTGCCAAGCGCCACCACTGAGTGACAGCTGACAGCTGTCGAGTGGCAGCCGTCAACTGTCAAAGCGTCAATGTCACTTGCCTCGTGTACTTTCTAACCTACAAAACCACGTGCTCGCATGTGCGAAACACGTGGTGGCCTATTCTAACCTAAATCTAACCTACTCTAGTACACGGGAATGCCCTAAAAGAAACCTAATTAAAACAGCACAAATAAATACAAGTTAATAAAAGAGTAAACGTCTTTCCACTGTCTAAGAACGTATGTGTAAAATTATTCTAAACTAACCTAACTTAACTAATGGAGTCCTGTCTCGTAATCCCTGCGCTCCCGAGGGATGAACGTCCAACCAGGGGGTAGGCGGCGTTATCACAGGCACACTAAGCACTTTCACTTTCACGTAATATTAAAATATCCGAGGAAATGAATTTTAAGAGATCGAAAATTCGCGGAGCTCGCGCAAACACGTCCGTTCGCCGCGAGGGACAGCGGGAATCTCGTTAATCCATTCATGCGCGTCACTAATTAGATGACGAGGCATTTGGCTACCTTAAGAGAGTCATAGTTACTCCCGCCGTTTACCCGCGCTTGCTTGAATCTCTTCACGTTGACATTCAGAGCACTGGGCAGAAATCACATTGCGTCAACACCCGCGAGGGCCATCGCAATGCTTTGTTTTAATTAGACAGTCGGATTCCCCTTGTCCGTGCCAGTTCTGAGCTGACCGTTGAACGGCGGTCGTACAGAACCGCGCCGGTCGCGCACGAGACGAAACCGACGCGGCCTTACGGCTAGGAAGATCCGCGGAAGGCCGGAACGCGGGTCCGGATTCCGCCCGAGCGCCCCGAGAGACGCACGAGCATCGACCAGGCCCGGCACCGGCCGCATCCGCTTCCCGTCCAAACCCGACACGCCCCGGTCCTCAGAGCCAATCCTTATTCCGAAGTTACGGATCCAATTTGCCGACTTCCCTTACCTACATTATTCTATCGACTAGAGGCTCTTCACCTTGGAGACCTGCTGCGGATATGGGTACGAACCGGCGCGACATCTCCACGTACATCCCTCACCTGAATTTTCAAGGTCCGCAGAGAGTATCCGGACACCGCCGCAAATGCGGTGCTCTTCGCGTTCCGAACCATATCTCCCTTCTATAGGATTCCATGGAACTCGAACGCTCAGGCAGAAAAGAAAACTCTTCCCGGACCCCTCGGCGGCGTCTTCAGGCCACTTTGGGTTACCCCGTCGAACGCTCGCTTTGAAACGAGGGAACGATTGTTGAAACGGTTCCGCTGCCGGGTTCCGGAATAGGAACCGGATTCCCTTTCGCTCAACGGGCGTTGTTTGTCACAAAAGAAAACACGCCGCATCGACATAAGATCTCTCCTTGAGCTTAGGATCGACTGACTCGCGAGCAACTACTGTTCACGCGAAACCCTTCTCCACGTCAGTCCTCCAGGGCCTCGCTGGAGTATTTGCTACTACCACCAAGATCTGCACCGACGGAGGCTCCAAGCGGGCTCACGCCCAGACCCTTCTGCGCTCTCCGCCGCGCACGTCCTACTCGTTACGGCATAATGACGCGCGTCCGAGGAGCGCGCGTCCCACTTGCCCGTAACGGTATTGTATAGGCAAAACGCTTCAGCGCCATCCATTTTCAGGGCTGGTTGCTTCGGCAGGTGAGTCGTTGCACACTCCTTAGCGGATTCCGACTTCCATGGCCACCGTCCTGCTGTCATGAGCGACCAACGCCTTTCATGGTGTCCCATGAGCGTTTTTTAGGCGCCTTAACACTACGTTTGGTTCATCCCACAGCGCCAGTTCTGCTTACCAAAATTGGCCCACTTGGCACCGTCATCAGATCTCCGGCTTCATCGTTCGAGTAAGCCGGAGCTCTCACCCATTTAAAGTTTGAGAATAGGTTGAGGTCGTTTCGGCCCCAATGCCTCTAATCATTCGCTTTACCGGATGGGACTGTCGCTGTCGACGCCAGCTATCCTGAGGGAAACTTCGGACGGAACCAGCTACTAGATGGTTCGATTAGTCTTTCGCCCCTATACCCAGTTCCGACGATCGATTTGCACGTCAGAATCGCTACGGTCCTCCATCAGGGTTTCCCCTGACTTCGACCTGACCAGGCATAGTTCACCATCTTTCGGGTCCCAGCATCTGTGCTCGGAGCGCGCCTGCATTCACGGATTGGAAACGAGACGCCTCGGGAGTGCGGGAGGCCGACCGGGACCGGCGCTCCATCCTCCCTACGTTCACTTTCGTTGCGCCTTTCAGTTTTGTGACAAAGACAACTCAATGACTCGCACACATGCTAGACTCCTTGGTCCGTGTTTCAAGACGGGTCCTGCGAGTGCCCGAAAATGACTCATCGCAGACTGAGACGCGCACGGTCCGAGACGTCACGGCTGCGACAGCAGCGGCGCCGCGTCGCGGTCCGCGCTCAGGCAGGACCGCGACCTTCAGTGTGTACGGCGCGAGCTTGCGTCGGGCCGGACGCGCGCGAGGCGCGTGCGCGGTTCACTTCTATACCGTCCGACAGCCGGCCGGCCACCGTCGCGGTCCAGCGGAGGGCGCGAGCCCGCCGCTGGGCGAATCGGACGGCGCTCAAGCCGACGTCGAACGGGTCGCGATGCATTACTGAGAGAGAAGTGCACGACGCCGACGGTACTGGACGGACGCGACCCGTGCCGCGCCGCGGCACCCGCGAGGGGGCACGCGCGCGACATCGAGGCGCGCGCCCGCGCGCCGTCGGATGTCGATGAATCTCTCCGTTCGTTCATTCGAGTTTCGCAGGTTTACCCCTGAACGGTTTCACGTACTCTTGAACTCTCTCTTCAAAGTTCTTTTCAACTTTCCCTCACGGTACTTGTTCGCTATCGGTCTCGCGGTAATATTTAGCCTTAGATGGAGTTTACCACCCACTTAGGGCTGCACTCTCAAGCAACCCGACTCTGAGGAGCGTCCCTCTCGCCGCCTCGCTCCGTCGCTACGGGCCTGGCACCCTCTACGGGAAAGCGGCCCCGTTCAAGACGAACTTTGACGGGAGCGGCGACGGCGAGATAGCGGAACCTCCCGAACACCACATCTCCCGCGACCGTTAAAGCCGCGCGATTCAGTGCTGGGCTGATTCGCGTTCGCTCGCCGCTACTGACGAAATCCTGGTTAGTTTCTTTTCCTCCGCTTACTAATATGCTTAAATTCGGCGGGTGATCCTCCCTGATCTGAGGCCAACGATAAAAGTGGAGGCAGACGCGATATCCGTTCGCGCACGCGAGCGCGCTCCCCCGCCGCGAGGCGAGAGGGGCGCGCCGCGAGAGCGCACGGCGCCGCCGCGCGAGTCCGGACGTCGAGTCCGCCTACGCGTGCGCGTCAGCGGCACGCACGTACACGTGCGCGCGTACGTCGCCACAGATTCACCGTAAACGGAAGGGTCGGTGGGACGAGCGCGCACGGACGCACGCACACGCACACACGTGTGATATTTTTGAGCGGACCTGCGGAGCGCGTGCGCCGCCGCCGATCGAGAGACACTCTCGTCGAACGGCGCACGCACGCACTGCACCGGACGCGCCACGTGTCGCACTGTGTGGACAGTGTGGTGTGTGTATTTATGCAGCCGGCCCTCAGACAGGAGTGGTCCTGGATGTTTCTCCACGGACCGAAATGTACGTTCGAAATGTCGATGTTCAAATGTGTCCTGCAGTTCACACTATGACGCGCAGTTAACTGCGTTCTTCATCGACCCGCGAGCCAAGTGATCCACCGTCCAGGGTAATGGTTTTCGTTTTCTCGTTTTTTGTTGTGCACATGCGTTGTCGTTTTGTTGGGTGGTACGAGTGAGCGAGTGAGTGAGTGAGTGAGTGAGTGAGTGAGGTTAGATCGGTGCGTCTCTGACAACACGAGCACGCGCAAACGCAAACATGTGCGTACGCGGTACGTTAATGATCCTTCCGCAGGTTCCCCTACGGAAACCTTGTTACGACTTTTACTTCCTCTAAATGATCAAGTTTGGTCAACTTCCCAGCAACGCCGACGGCCGTGAAGCCACCGCGTGTCGGTCCGAAGACCTCACTAAATCATTCAATCGGTAGTAGCGACGGGCGGTGTGTACAAAGGGCAGGGACTTAATCATCGCGGGCTTATGACCCGCGATTACTAGGAATTCCTCGTTTATGGGGGATAATTGCAAACCCCAATCCCCAGCACGAAGGAGTTTCAACGGGTTGCCCGGGCCTCTAGGCCAGGGAGAACATGCTGATTCCTTCAGTGTAGCGCGCGTGCGGCCCAGGACATCTAAGGGCATCACAGACCTGTTATTGCTCAATCTCGTGCGCCTCGAAGACGCCGGTCCCTCTAAGAAGAACTTTAATACGCCGCCAGTGAGTTGCGCGACCGGAGTCGCGCACACCTAAATGACGACGCCTATTTAGCAGGCTAGAGTCTCGTTCGTTACCGGAATTAACCAGACAAATCGCTCCACCAACTAAGAACGGCCATGCACCACCACCCACCGAATCAAGAAAGAGCTGTTAATCTGTCAATCCTTCCGGTGTCCGGGCCTGGTGAGATTTCCCGTGTTGAGTCAAATTAAGCCGCAGGCTCCACTCCTGGTGGTGCCCTTCCGTCAATTCCTTTAAGTTTCAGCTTTGCAACCATACTCCCCCCGGAGTCCAAAATCTTTGGTTTCCCGGAAGCTGCCCGCCGAGCCATTGTAGTAACGTCGGCGGATCGCTAGATGACATATTTACGGTTAGAACTAGGGCGGTATCTAATCGCCTTCGAACCTCTAACTTTCGTTCTTGATTGATGAAAACACCTTTGGCAAATGCTTTCGCTGATGTTCGTCTTGCGACGATCCAAGAATTTCACCTCTAACGTCGCAATACGAATGCCCCCAGTTATCCCTATTAATCATTACCTCGGAGTTCTGAAAACCAACAAAATAGAACCGAGATCATATTCTATTATTCCATGCACGAAATATTCAAGCGGCATTTTGAGCCCGCTTTGAACACTCTAATTTGTTCAAAGTAAAATTGTCGGCCCATCTCGACACTCAACGAAGAGCACCGCGATAGGATTTTGATATTGAACCGTCGCGTTAACGACGGCTCACCGACGATATGCTCCGCAGACGTGTCAGTATCACCGCGGATGCGGTGCACCGACAGCGCGGCGCACAAATGCAACTACGAGCTTTTTAACCGCAACAATTTTAGTATACGCTATTGGAGCTGGAATTACCGCGGCTGCTGGCACCAGACTTGCCCTCCAATTGTTCCTCGTTAAAATATTTAAAGTGTACTCATTCCGATTACGAGGCCTCGTAAGAGTCCCGTATCGTTATTTTTCGTCACTACCTCCCCGTGCCGGGAGTGGGTAATTTGCGCGCCTGCTGCCTTCCTTGGATGTGGTAGCCGTTTCTCAGGCTCCCTCTCCGGAATCGAACCCTGATTCCCCGTTACCCGTGACAACCATGGTAGTCGCAGAAACTACCATCGAAAGTTGATAAGGCAGACATTTGAAAGATGCGTCGCCGGTACTGGACCGTGCGATCGGCAAAAGTTATCCAGATTCATCAAAATTAACGACTTCGGACGCGAGGCCCTCCGTCGATTGGTTTTGATCTAATAAAAGCACTCGTCCCATCACTGGTCAGAGTTCTGATTGCATGTATTAGCTCTAGAATTACCACAGTTATCCAAGTAACCGAGTAAGATCTAAGGAACCAAAACTGATATATTGAGCCATTCGCGGTATCGCCTTAATACGGCTTGCACTGAGACATGCATGGCTTAATCTTTGAGACAAGCATATAACTACTGGCAGGATCAACCAGGGAGCAGATATTGATATTATTATCTAAGCTCTCTTCCCCCCGCCACACGACCCACAAACACACACCCACACTTCGTCCCCAACCCGGAAGCTCGACGGACACACGTCGCACGCGACAGGCGGGGGAGTGGGTGGTGGTGTGCGTGCGTGGCAGAGGGCCTCTGAAGCACGTGATCGCGCCACGGCTCCGGCGAACGGAGCGCGGCGCGGTGCCCGACATTGTGCAAGAAGAGCGTACACGACGCAATCTCACAGGACACGTCCTCCGACCGCACAGAAAAGTATGCCATTAGACACTCTCGCAGTGCTGTCGTCGGGTCCCAAAGAAACTTGAACGTTCTATGAACGAGACGTACATACCACACACGGCGCTCCACTGCTAGAGTGAAGCCGTAAGTGTTTTAACAGTGACTCTGCGGAAAACCACACGTGGGTCGTCGCCCGGAGTGTGAGAGACCGTCATCCAGACTCTCTGATTGCTCAATCAAGTTGGGAGTACACATTGTTCCAGGGCGACACACGATGCCGCCCCGCACACAGTAAATCAAGCTACCGACACCGTGGTTTGTGAATTTCTCGCCGTACGACGATTATACATACTACACGGGGTGTGGAAAAGCGTCAAACGCGATTCCGTCGGTTGCAACGCCGTTGTTTTTTTTTTTTTTGAACGTACGCGCGCGCACGCACCACGTTGTACATTCGTATATATACATACGTACACACACATATAAATTAATATATTAACATGTACGTACGTACACGTATATATTCAATTCAAACGTATCGCAAAAACACGATAACGCGCGCACACGCACAAAACACGCGCCGTGTCACGTCGACACCCGAGAAGAAAAGCGAGCGCCACCAGACTCTCACACAAGTGGGTGGGGGGCGGTCGCCGCCGCCGCGGTTTGGGGGGGTTTTGGCGGATGGGGAGGTGTTTCGTGAACAACTTTTTCTACACTTTCTACTCGACTAGTTGTTGTTGTTGTTGTTGTTGTTGTTGTTGTTGTTGTTGTTGTTGTTGTTGTTGTTGTTTAGGGTATTTACATTTTTAACCGACTTCAAAAAAAAAAGGAGGAGGTTAAGGTTAACCCAAGTGTTCTTAGTTAGGTGAAATGAAAAAATAAAAAAAAAAAACCAACAACACTACCTGTGAGACGCTATATAGAGTCGAAGTGAAAAAAAACTTTTTTTTTTTTTTTTTACTATTGCAACATGTTATTGTAACGTGCAACCAACAAATATATCTATCGTAACTGAAAAGGTGTGAAATAAATAAATAAATTAAACAAATAAAAAAACCCGACTGCATAAATTATACAAAAACTGAAAAGAAAATAACAAGCTCAGTCCACGTGTGTAGAAAGCAATTAGAAAATTAGAAAATTAGAAAACAGTCGGGACCTATTATTATATTGAATAGAATGATGTTCGTCTACATTTTTTTACAGGTCCCGACTGTTTAAATAATTTATTTATTTACACTGTACGATATGTGAAAGCATGAAATCTAATTTTATGCAACTGGTTACGAAAATAATGAAATTAAATTATCATAATAGTACAGCGGTGTATATCGTAGTATTTAACAAATTAACAAAACTTAACATTAGTTAGTGATAATAATTTAATAGGTTTAACCTTGGTAAGCACAATATTGAACGATTCACCACTATAGTTAAAAACGAAAAAATATGTGAAAAAAAAATCAAGAGCTTTTCAAAGTTTGTATTTTAATTTTTTAATAAAACATGACACTGGATTGGCACCGCCTTCAAACTGATCAGAAGGTAGCATATGGGTAAGATGTTATTTTTATTTTTAAATTTTTAGTGTCAGCACACCTAATGAGTGTGAACACAAATAGAAACGTTATTTTCTTATAATAAGTATCTAAGTCCTATAATCCCAATTTTAATTTTATTTAATTTTACCTTAACTCATATACAAAATTTCACTGCCCCTTTATCCAC
>NC_069100.1:6200688-6213188 GCF_947172395.1 Bicyclus anynana
GCCGGTATCTGCGCCGCTCTGCAAGGAATTCCTCTCGTACTTGCGCTAATCGCACACTCGCTGCATTCTTCTTCCGCTCTGCCTGCCATTTCCTGCGCAATTTGGCTACTAACCTCCTCTGCCTGTCCAGTCCCGGCGACCACCACTCGTACCCGTAGAACTCACGGCTTGCCTTAACACCAAGACACTCGTGCGATGTTCGCACAACGATCTCAGTGAAGGCGCTTGCTAGTGCCGATGCTGGTCTGTGGGACGGTAGGTAGCCCATGCGGGCACCCACCGTCGCGCGAAATCGAGGCCAGTCCACCCCACTTACCCGAAACCTCGGCGGCTCCCCTACCATCGGCTCAGCGCACTCTTCGACTCGTGAGCGCAGTGGTGTCAGTGTATACGTGATGAGGCGGTGGTCGCTCGACGACACGCCCACATGCACCCGCCAGTCATTTATGTGAGCGCTTCTAGTGGAGAGGGTAACGTCAATGTTAGACTCACCGTTTGGACCGCTGTATGTGAAGGGTTGGCCTTCCTTGTTGTTCACGATGATGTCACGGGACCCAATCATTTCCTCCATTGATTTGCGGCGATGCTCCGCTTCGGCGCCCCTCCCCACTAGATGCCGTCGTGGGCTATGCCATAGCGGCGAGTGGGCATTGACGTCTGCCCCGACAAAGATCCGTCGTCCTTCTTCTGCTGCTTGCAGGCTATCCATGACTTTCTCCAGGTGGCAAAGGTGTCCGTCTATGGGGTGTGAGTACTGGAAGTATGCGGAGACAACCGCACACTCCCAGTTACCCACCCGCACAGCGGCGACTGCGCAGTGCTCGTTGGACAAGTGCGGCAAGGCCGCCACACTAAACCGCCGCGATGACACGTATATGGCCGCCATGGCCGAGCTCCCGCTTTGTATTAAGGCCAGCTCTGGCTGCGCCTGGGAGTATTGTTCTTGTACAAGAACAACATCCAGGCGCTGCTCTCTGGCAATGGCCGGCAATTCCTGAGTGGCAAGTCTTGAGCCGTTTAGGTTGAGTTGCCCGATCCTGAGCTCAGCCATAATTTGTGCTTGCGACGGCCCTTTCCTCGGCGTAGCGGCGCGCTGGACATGCTCTTGACGCCGTAGTGTGAGTGGCGGCGTCCGTGCGGCCAAACTTGTGGCAAGTCGCGCACTGGGCTGTAGGCGCCTGGCATTCTGCTTTCTGGTGCCCAGTGGCACCGCACTTGCCGCAGGTCGCCGCTGTGGCCCGGCAGTATTTTTCCGGGTGGCCGTATTGCTGACACTTGTTGCAGCATGTCACCTGGACGTGGTCCAGGGCTTCCACCGACTGCCACCCGATATACAGGTGGCCTTTGTTGACCAGTACATCACGCAAGGCGGGCGAGCACTCTATGACGACGGTGGTGGATCCAGCTCTGCGCCCTCGGCGCTTATACACTTTCCCCTCCTTAGCGACCCTCTCGAGCGACCATTCTGAAGAGGCCCGCAGATTCTGATCGTATAGGGCCGCGAGGACGTCGTTTTCTGCTGGATCCCCGTCGAGGTCTCTCAGGCAGACTCTAGGCGACCTCCTAGTGGGTTCCGTGACACGCAGCGTGGGTGGGACTGCGTTCCGCAGCCTTTCGGCCGCCAAAGGTGAGGTGGTCTGGACGACCACCCCTGCGTTTCCCACCTTGCGGACCCTTGCCACCTGGACGTTTATTTCCGCCGGCTTAATAGACCTCTTAAGCTCGGCCTTGGTTTCTTCCGCGGTCTTGATCTTTCCCGTCTGGTCTCCAGCCGGGTAAAATGCCAGGACAGGTCCACCCTGTCGAATGGGGACCGGTTCAGCCTTCCTGCCCAATCGTAGGGCCGAGGAATAGGAGACTGGTGCTGTCAGGGGAGCGTCTGCAGCGGGAGCCCCTGGTTTAACCCTATGTTGAGCCTCCTTTAATTGTGCCTTTCTCAGTTTGGCCTGCAGCAGCTGTGTCTCCATTTCGCTCAAGCGCAGGGTGAGCGCAGCGACCACCGCGAGGATTTCCTGGGCGCTGCTAGCAATCGTATTTGTTGCCTCCTTGTTTAACCTTGAGGTGTGGCCGGTTACAGCGGCCATCACCTGCTCCAGCTGGCTGTGCACCCGGTCAAGCAGCTCCGCCTTGCTGGCCGAAGCCAGCGATTTAGAAGGGGCGTCATCATCGTCCGTCTCGGGCTCCGTAGTTTCTGGGTCCGGTCGTTCCCTGGGGTGACCCACATGCAGGCCCGCAAGGGGTGGCGCATGGGTCCGCGGCGACGCAGGCGCTGCAGCAGGAAGTGGTGGCGTCACGGTACGAGCCGGGCGACACAAACGAACAGCGTCCAGTGCCCGCCCTCGCTCTTCCGGAGAAGTCAAGGGGCGCTTGACGCCAGTCTTCCGCGCTGGTAATGGGGCATGGTGGGCACGCGGGCTCTTCTTCTTCTGGTGAGCAGCCGGGGTGAAGAAGTCTGACCCACTATCGTCTTCGCTTCGCGCCGATGCAAAACCCGAAGGAGGGGTCCGGGCCAGCGATGTCCGTGGCGCAAAGGGAGAGGCGGCCTGAGCCGCCTCTTCGGGGTTCATGATGGAGAACTCCAAGTCCGGGGCAGAGTTCGTGTATTGATCTTGCAAAAAATCAACAAAGTCCAGGTACACGTAACCTATCCGCTCTAGGACCCGACCGACTCAAGTCGGTCCGACCTACAGCAGTCTGTGCCCCACCGAGTGACAACTGACAGCTGTCAAGTGGCAGGTGTCAGCTATCAAAGTCAATGTGACAACGTCACTTGCCAAGCGCCACCACTGAGTGACAGCTGACAGCTGTCGAGTGGCAGCCGTCAACTGTCAAAGCGTCAATGTCACTTGCCTCGTGTACTTTCTAACCTACAAAACCACGTGCTCGCATGTGCGAAACACGTGGTGGCCTATTCTAACCTAAATCTAACCTACTCTAGTACACGGGAATGCCCTAAAAGAAACCTAATTAAAACAGCACAAATAAATACAAGTTAATAAAAGAGTAAACGTCTTTCCACTGTCTAAGAACGTATGCGTAAAATTATTCTAAACTAACCTAACTTAACTAATGGAGTCCTGTCTCGTAATCCCTGCGCTCCCGAGGGATGAACGTCCAACCAGGGGGTAGGCGGCGTTATCACAGGCACACTAAGCACTTTCACTTTCACGTAATATTAAAATATCCGAGGAAATGAATTTTAAGAGATCGAAAATTCGCGGAGCTCGCGCAAACACGTCCGTTCGCCGCGAGGGACAGCGGGAATCTCGTTAATCCATTCATGCGCGTCACTAATTAGATGACGAGGCATTTGGCTACCTTAAGAGAGTCATAGTTACTCCCGCCGTTTACCCGCGCTTGCTTGAATCTCTTCACGTTGACATTCAGAGCACTGGGCAGAAATCACATTGCGTCAACACCCGCGAGGGCCATCGCAATGCTTTGTTTTAATTAGACAGTCGGATTCCCCTTGTCCGTGCCAGTTCTGAGCTGACCGTTGAACGGCGGTCGTACAGAACCGCGCCGGTCGCGCACGAGACGAAACCGACGCGGCCTTACGGCTAGGAAGATCCGCGGAAGGCCGGAACGCGGGTCCGGATTCCGCCCGAGCGCCCCGAGAGACGCACGAGCATCGACCAGGCCCGGCACCGGCCGCATCCGCTTCCCGTCCAAACCCGACACGCCCCGGTCCTCAGAGCCAATCCTTATTCCGAAGTTACGGATCCAATTTGCCGACTTCCCTTACCTACATTATTCTATCGACTAGAGGCTCTTCACCTTGGAGACCTGCTGCGGATATGGGTACGAACCGGCGCGACATCTCCACGTACATCCCTCACCTGAATTTTCAAGGTCCGCAGAGAGTATCCGGACACCGCCGCAAATGCGGTGCTCTTCGCGTTCCGAACCATATCTCCCTTCTATAGGATTCCATGGAACTCGAACGCTCAGGCAGAAAAGAAAACTCTTCCCGGACCCCTCGGCGGCGTCTTCAGGCCACTTTGGGTTACCCCGTCGAACGCTCGCTTTGAAACGAGGGAACGATTGTTGAAACGGTTCCGCTGCCGGGTTCCGGAATAGGAACCGGATTCCCTTTCGCTCAACGGGCGTTGTTTGTCACAAAAGAAAACACGCCGCATCGACATAAGATCTCTCCTTGAGCTTAGGATCGACTGACTCGCGAGCAACTACTGTTCACGCGAAACCCTTCTCCACGTCAGTCCTCCAGGGCCTCGCTGGAGTATTTGCTACTACCACCAAGATCTGCACCGACGGAGGCTCCAAGCGGGCTCACGCCCAGACCCTTCTGCGCTCTCCGCCGCGCACGTCCTACTCGTTACGGCATAATGACGCGCGTCCGAGGAGCGCGCGTCCCACTTGCCCGTAACGGTATTGTATAGGCAAAACGCTTCAGCGCCATCCATTTTCAGGGCTGGTTGCTTCGGCAGGTGAGTCGTTGCACACTCCTTAGCGGATTCCGACTTCCATGGCCACCGTCCTGCTGTCATGAGCGACCAACGCCTTTCATGGTGTCCCATGAGCGTTTTTTAGGCGCCTTAACACTACGTTTGGTTCATCCCACAGCGCCAGTTCTGCTTACCAAAATTGGCCCACTTGGCACCGTCATCAGATCTCCGGCTTCATCGTTCGAGTAAGCCGGAGCTCTCACCCATTTAAAGTTTGAGAATAGGTTGAGGTCGTTTCGGCCCCAATGCCTCTAATCATTCGCTTTACCGGATGGGACTGTCGCTGTCGACGCCAGCTATCCTGAGGGAAACTTCGGACGGAACCAGCTACTAGATGGTTCGATTAGTCTTTCGCCCCTATACCCAGTTCCGACGATCGATTTGCACGTCAGAATCGCTACGGTCCTCCATCAGGGTTTCCCCTGACTTCGACCTGACCAGGCATAGTTCACCATCTTTCGGGTCCCAGCATCTGTGCTCGGAGCGCGCCTGCATTCACGGATTGGAAACGAGACGCCTCGGGAGTGCGGGAGGCCGACCGGGACCGGCGCTCCATCCTCCCTACGTTCACTTTCGTTGCGCCTTTCAGTTTTGTGACAAAGACAACTCAATGACTCGCACACATGCTAGACTCCTTGGTCCGTGTTTCAAGACGGGTCCTGCGAGTGCCCGAAAATGACTCATCGCAGACTGAGACGCGCACGGTCCGAGACGTCACGGCTGCGACAGCAGCGGCGCCGCGTCGCGGTCCGCGCTCAGGCAGGACCGCGACCTTCAGTGTGTACGGCGCGAGCTTGCGTCGGGCCGGACGCGCGCGAGGCGCGTGCGCGGTTCACTTCTATACCGTCCGACAGCCGGCCGGCCACCGTCGCGGTCCAGCGGAGGGCGCGAGCCCGCCGCTGGGCGAATCGGACGGCGCTCAAGCCGACGTCGAAGGATCAAGCCTCACCAGGCCCGGACACCGGAAGGATTGACAGATTAACAGCTCTTTCTTGATTCGGTGGGTGGTGGTGCATGGCCGTTCTTAGTTGGTGGAGCGATTTGTCTGGTTAATTCCGGTAACGAACGAGACTCTAGCCTGCTAAATAGGCGTCGTCATTTAGGTGTGCGCGACTCCGGTCGCGCAACTCACTGGCGGCGTATTAAAGTTCTTCTTAGAGGGACCGGCGTCTTCGAGGCGCACGAGATTGAGCAATAACAGGTCTGTGATGCCCTTAGATGTCCTGGGCCGCACGCGCGCTACACTGAAGGAATCAGCATGTTCTCCCTGGCCTAGAGGCCCGGGCAACCCGTTGAAACTCCTTCGTGCTGGGGATTGGGGTTTGCAATTATCCCCCATAAACGAGGAATTCCTAGTAATCGCGGGTCATAAGCCCGCGATGATTAAGTCCCTGCCCTTTGTACACACCGCCCGTCGCTACTACCGATTGAATGATTTAGTGAGGTCTTCGGACCGACACGCGGTGGCTTCACGGCCGTCGGCGTTGCTGGGAAGTTGACCAAACTTGATCATTTAGAGGAAGTAAAAGTCGTAACAAGGTTTCCGTAGGGGAACCTGCGGAAGGATCATTAACGTACCGCGTACGCACATGTTTGCGTTTGCGCGTGCTCGTGTTGTCAGAGACGCACCGATCTAACCTCACTCACTCACTCACTCACTCACTCACTCGCTCACTCGTACCACCCAACAAAACGACAACGCATGTGCACAACAAAAAACGAGAAAACGAAAACCATTACCCTGGACGGTGGATCACTTGGCTCGCGGGTCGATGAAGAACGCAGTTAACTGCGCGTCATAGTGTGAACTGCAGGACACATTTGAACATCGACATTTCGAACGTACATTTCGGTCCGTGGAGAAACATCCAGGACCACTCCTGTCTGAGGGCCGGCTGCATAAATACACACACCACACTGTCCACACAGTGCGACACGTGGCGCGTCCGGTGCAGTGCGTGCGTGCGCCGTTCGACGAGAGTGTCTCTCGATCGGCGGCGGCGCACGCGCTCCGCAGGTCCGCTCAAAAATATCACACGTGTGTGCGTGTGCGTGCGTCCGTGCGCGCTCGTCCCACCGACCCTTCCGTTTACGGTGAATCTGTGGCGACGTACGCGCGCACGTGTACGTGCGTGCCGCTGACGCGCACGCGTAGGCGGACTCGACGTCCGGACTCGCGCGGCGGCGCCGTGCGCTCTCGCGGCGCGCCCCTCTCGCCTCGCGGCGGGGGAGCGCGCTCGCGTGCGCGAACGGCGCCGTCGAGCCGACGGATATCGCGTCTGCCTCCACTTTTATCGTTGGCCTCAGATCAGGGAGGATCACCCGCCGAATTTAAGCATATTAGTAAGCGGAGGAAAAGAAACTAACCAGGATTTCGTCAGTAGCGGCGAGCGAACGCGAATCAGCCCAGCACTGAATCGCGCGGCTTTAACGGTCGCGGGAGATGTGGTGTTCGGGAGGTTCCGCTATCTCGCCGTCGCCGCTCCCGTCAAAGTTCGTCTTGAACGGGGCCGCTTTCCCGTAGAGGGTGCCAGGCCCGTAGCGACGGAGCGAGGCGGCGAGAGGGACGCTCCTCAGAGTCGGGTTGCTTGAGAGTGCAGCCCTAAGTGGGTGGTAAACTCCATCTAAGGCTAAATATTACCGCGAGACCGATAGCGAACAAGTACCGTGAGGGAAAGTTGAAAAGAACTTTGAAGAGAGAGTTCAAGAGTACGTGAAACCGTTCAGGGGTAAACCTGCGAAACTCGAATGAACGAACGGAGAGATTCATCGACATCCGACGGCGCGCGGGCGCGCGAGCCCGCCGCTGGGCGAATCGGACGGCGCTCAAGCCGACGTCGAACGGGTCGCGATGCATTACTGAGAGAGAAGTGCACGACGCCGACGGTACTGGACGGACGCGACCCGTGCCGCGCCGCGGCACCCGCGAGGGGGCACGCGCGCGACATCGAGGCGCGCGCCCGCGCGCCGTCGGATGTCGATGAATCTCTCCGTTCGTTCATTCGAGTTTCGCAGGTTTACCCCTGAACGGTTTCACGTACTCTTGAACTCTCTCTTCAAAGTTCTTTTCAACTTTCCCTCACGGTACTTGTTCGCTATCGGTCTCGCGGTAATATTTAGCCTTAGATGGAGTTTACCACCCACTTAGGGCTGCACTCTCAAGCAACCCGACTCTGAGGAGCGTCCCTCTCGCCGCCTCGCTCCGTCGCTACGGGCCTGGCACCCTCTACGGGAAAGCGGCCCCGTTCAAGACGAACTTTGACGGGAGCGGCGACGGCGAGATAGCGGAACCTCCCGAACACCACATCTCCCGCGACCGTTAAAGCCGCGCGATTCAGTGCTGGGCTGATTCGCGTTCGCTCGCCGCTACTGACGAAATCCTGGTTAGTTTCTTTTCCTCCGCTTACTAATATGCTTAAATTCGGCGGGTGATCCTCCCTGATCTGAGGCCAACGATAAAAGTGGAGGCAGACGCGATATCCGTCGGCTCGACGGCGCCGTTCGCGCACGCGAGCGCGCTCCCCCGCCGCGAGGCGAGAGGGGCGCGCCGCGAGAGCGCACGGCGCCGCCGCGCGAGTCCGGACGTCGAGTCCGCCTACGCGTGCGCGTCAGCGGCACGCACGTACACGTGCGCGCGTACGTCGCCACAGATTCACCGTAAACGGAAGGGTCGGTGGGACGAGCGCGCACGGACGCACGCACACGCACACACGTGTGATATTTTTGAGCGGACCTGCGGAGCGCGTGCGCCGCCGCCGATCGAGAGACACTCTCGTCGAACGGCGCACGCACGCACTGCACCGGACGCGCCACGTGTCGCACTGTGTGGACAGTGTGGTGTGTGTATTTATGCAGCCGGCCCTCAGACAGGAGTGGTCCTGGATGTTTCTCCACGGACCGAAATGTACGTTCGAAATGTCGATGTTCAAATGTGTCCTGCAGTTCACACTATGACGCGCAGTTAACTGCGTTCTTCATCGACCCGCGAGCCAAGTGATCCACCGTCCAGGGTAATGGTTTTCGTTTTCTCGTTTTTTGTTGTGCACATGCGTTGTCGTTTTGTTGGGTGGTACGAGTGAGCGAGTGAGTGAGTGAGTGAGTGAGTGAGTGAGGTTAGATCGGTGCGTCTCTGACAACACGAGCACGCGCAAACGCAAACATGTGCGTACGCGGTACGTTAATGATCCTTCCGCAGGTTCCCCTACGGAAACCTTGTTACGACTTTTACTTCCTCTAAATGATCAAGTTTGGTCAACTTCCCAGCAACGCCGACGGCCGTGAAGCCACCGCGTGTCGGTCCGAAGACCTCACTAAATCATTCAATCGGTAGTAGCGACGGGCGGTGTGTACAAAGGGCAGGGACTTAATCATCGCGGGCTTATGACCCGCGATTACTAGGAATTCCTCGTTTATGGGGGATAATTGCAAACCCCAATCCCCAGCACGAAGGAGTTTCAACGGGTTGCCCGGGCCTCTAGGCCAGGGAGAACATGCTGATTCCTTCAGTGTAGCGCGCGTGCGGCCCAGGACATCTAAGGGCATCACAGACCTGTTATTGCTCAATCTCGTGCGCCTCGAAGACGCCGGTCCCTCTAAGAAGAACTTTAATACGCCGCCAGTGAGTTGCGCGACCGGAGTCGCGCACACCTAAATGACGACGCCTATTTAGCAGGCTAGAGTCTCGTTCGTTACCGGAATTAACCAGACAAATCGCTCCACCAACTAAGAACGGCCATGCACCACCACCCACCGAATCAAGAAAGAGCTGTTAATCTGTCAATCCTTCCGGTGTCCGGGCCTGGTGAGATTTCCCGTGTTGAGTCAAATTAAGCCGCAGGCTCCACTCCTGGTGGTGCCCTTCCGTCAATTCCTTTAAGTTTCAGCTTTGCAACCATACTCCCCCCGGAGTCCAAAATCTTTGGTTTCCCGGAAGCTGCCCGCCGAGCCATTGTAGTAACGTCGGCGGATCGCTAGATGACATATTTACGGTTAGAACTAGGGCGGTATCTAATCGCCTTCGAACCTCTAACTTTCGTTCTTGATTGATGAAAACACCTTTGGCAAATGCTTTCGCTGATGTTCGTCTTGCGACGATCCAAGAATTTCACCTCTAACGTCGCAATACGAATGCCCCCAGTTATCCCTATTAATCATTACCTCGGAGTTCTGAAAACCAACAAAATAGAACCGAGATCATATTCTATTATTCCATGCACGAAATATTCAAGCGGCATTTTGAGCCCGCTTTGAGCACTCTAATTTGTTCAAAGTAAAATTGTCGGCCCATCTCGACACTCAACGAAGAGCACCGCGATAGGATTTTGATATTGAACCGTCGCGTTAACGACGGCTCACCGACGATATGCTCCGCAGACGTGTCAGTATCACCGCGGATGCGGTGCACCGACAGCGCGGCGCACAAATGCAACTACGAGCTTTTTAACCGCAACAATTTTAGTATACGCTATTGGAGCTGGAATTACCGCGGCTGCTGGCACCAGACTTGCCCTCCAATTGTTCCTCGTTAAAATATTTAAAGTGTACTCATTCCGATTACGAGGCCTCGTAAGAGTCCCGTATCGTTATTTTTCGTCACTACCTCCCCGTGCCGGGAGTGGGTAATTTGCGCGCCTGCTGCCTTCCTTGGATGTGGTAGCCGTTTCTCAGGCTCCCTCTCCGGAATCGAACCCTGATTCCCCGTTACCCGTGACAACCATGGTAGTCGCAGAAACTACCATCGAAAGTTGATAAGGCAGACATTTGAAAGATGCGTCGCCGGTACTGGACCGTGCGATCGGCAAAAGTTATCCAGATTCATCAAAATTAACGACTTCGGACGCGAGGCCCTCCGTCGATTGGTTTTGATCTAATAAAAGCACTCGTCCCATCACTGGTCAGAGTTCTGATTGCATGTATTAGCTCTAGAATTACCACAGTTATCCAAGTAACCGAGTAAGATCTAAGGAACCAAAACTGATATATTGAGCCATTCGCGGTATCGCCTTAATACGGCTTGCACTGAGACATGCATGGCTTAATCTTTGAGACAAGCATATAACTACTGGCAGGATCAACCAGGGAGCAGATATTGATATTATTATCTAAGCTCTCTTCCCCCCGCCACACGACCCACAAACACACACCCACACTTCGTCCCCAACCCGGAAGCTCGACGGACACACGTCGCACGCGACAGGCGGGGGAGTGGGTGGTGGTGTGCGTGCGTGGCAGAGGGCCTCTGAAGCACGTGATCGCGCCACGGCTCCGGCGAACGGAGCGCGGCGCGGTGCCCGACATTGTGCAAGAAGAGCGTACACGACGCAATCTCACAGGACACGTCCTCCGACCGCACAGAAAAGTATGCCATTAGACACTCTCGCAGTGCTGTCGTCGGGTCCCAAAGAAACTTGAACGTTCTATGAACGAGACGTACATACCACACACGGCGCTCCACTGCTAGAGTGAAGCCGTAAGTGTTTTAACAGTGACTCTGCGGAAAACCACACGTGGGTCGTCGCCCGGAGTGTGAGAGACCGTCATCCAGACTCTCTGATTGCTCAATCAAGTTGGGAGTACACATTGTTCCAGGGCGACACACGATGCCGCCCCGCACACAGTAAATCAAGCTACCGACACCGTGGTTTGTGAATTTCTCGCCGTACGACGATTATACATACTACACGGGGTGTGGAAAAGCGTCAAACGCGATTCCGTCGGTTGCAACGCCGTTGTTTTTTTTTTTTTTGAACGTACGCGCGCGCACGCACCACGTTGTACATTCGTATATATACATACGTACACACACATATAAATTAATATATTAACATGTACGTACGTACACGTATATATTCAATTCAAACGTATCGCAAAAACACGATAACGCGCGCACACGCACAACACGCGCCGTGTCACGTCGACACCCGAGAAGAAAAGCGAGCGCCACCAGACTCTCACACAATCACCTCAAACGTCGACGCGCCACGACCCTGTCATAGTAGTAAACGCGCTGACGGCGCAATCTGTGTACATGTGTATGTGTTATTTTGAACGAATCAAAAAATCGAGCCGTTCGTTTATTGTGTGTCCCGAAAACGGGCCGGAAAAACATTTTCGACTACGAAAATGACTCGGAGGGGGGGGGGGGGGGGCGGGGGGGGGTGGGGGGCGGTCGCCGCCGCCGCGGTTTGGGGGGGTTTTGGCGGATGGGGAGGTGTTTCGTGAACAACTTTTTCTACACTTTCTACTCGACTAGTTGTTGTTGTTGTTGTTGTTGTTGTTGTTGTTGTTGTTGTTGTTGTTGTTGTTGTTGTTTAGGGTATTTACATTTTTAACCGACTTCAAAAAAAAAAGGAGGAGGTTAAGGTTAACCCAAGTGTTCTTAGTTAGGTGAAATGAAAAAATAAAAAAAAAAAACCAACAACACTACCTGTGAGACGCTATATAGAGTCGAAGTGAAAAAAAACTTTTTTTTTTTTTTTTTACTATTGCAACATGTTATTGTAACGTGCAACCAACAAATATATCTATCGTAACTGAAAAGGTGTGAAATAAATAAATAAATTAAACAAATAAAAAAACCCGACTGCATAAATTATACAAAAACTGAAAAGAAAATAACAAGCTCAGTCCACGTGTGTAGAAAGCAATTAGAAAATTAGAAAATTAGAAAACAGTCGGGACCTATTATTATATTGAATAGAATGATGTTCGTCTACATTTTTTTACAGGTCCCGACTGTTTAAATAATTTATTTATTTACACTGTACGATATGTGAAAGCATGAAATCTAATTTTATGCAACTGGTTACGAAAATAATGAAATTAAATTATCATAATAGTACAGCGGTGTATATCGTAGTATTTAACAAATTAACAAAACTTAACATTAGTTAGTGATAATAATTTAATAGGTTTAACCTTGGTAAGCACAATATTGAACGATTCACCACTATAGTTAAAAACGAAAAAATATGTGAAAAAAAAATCAAGAGCTTTTCAAAGTTTGTATTTTAATTTTTTAATAAAACATGACAC
>NC_069100.1:6218188-6223188 GCF_947172395.1 Bicyclus anynana
GTGCGCGGTTCACTTCTATACCGTCCGACAGCCGGCCGGCCACCGTCGCGGTCCAGCGGAGGGCGCGAGCCCGCCGCTGGGCGAATCGGACGGCGCTCAAGCCGACGTCGAACGGGTCGCGATGCATTACTGAGAGAGAAGTGCACGACGCCGACGGTACTGGACGGACGCGACCCGTGCCGCGCCGCGGCACCCGCGAGGGGGCACGCGCGCGACATCGAGGCGCGCGCCCGCGCGCCGTCGGATGTCGATGAATCTCTCCGTTCGTTCATTCGAGTTTCGCAGGTTTACCCCTGAACGGTTTCACGTACTCTTGAACTCTCTCTTCAAAGTTCTTTTCAACTTTCCCTCACGGTACTTGTTCGCTATCGGTCTCGCGGTAATATTTAGCCTTAGATGGAGTTTACCACCCACTTAGGGCTGCACTCTCAAGCAACCCGACTCTGAGGAGCGTCCCTCTCGCCGCCTCGCTCCGTCGCTACGGGCCTGGCACCCTCTACGGGAAAGCGGCCCCGTTCAAGACGAACTTTGACGGGAGCGGCGACGGCGAGATAGCGGAACCTCCCGAACACCACATCTCCCGCGACCGTTAAAGCCGCGCGATTCAGTGCTGGGCTGATTCGCGTTCGCTCGCCGCTACTGACGAAATCCTGGTTAGTTTCTTTTCCTCCGCTTACTAATATGCTTAAATTCGGCGGGTGATCCTCCCTGATCTGAGGCCAACGATAAAAGTGGAGGCAGACGCGATATCCGTCGGCTCGACGGCGCCGTTCGCGCACGCGAGCGCGCTCCCCCGCCGCGAGGCGAGAGGGGCGCGCCGCGAGAGCGCACGGCGCCGCCGCGCGAGTCCGGACGTCGAGTCCGCCTACGCGTGCGCGTCAGCGGCACGCACGTACACGTGCGCGCGTACGTCGCCACAGATTCACCGTAAACGGAAGGGTCGGTGGGACGAGCGCGCACGGACGCACGCACACGCACACACGTGTGATATTTTTGAGCGGACCTGCGGAGCGCGTGCGCCGCCGCCGATCGAGAGACACTCTCGTCGAACGGCGCACGCACGCACTGCACCGGACGCGCCACGTGTCGCACTGTGTGGACAGTGTGGTGTGTGTATTTATGCAGCCGGCCCTCAGACAGGAGTGGTCCTGGATGTTTCTCCACGGACCGAAATGTACGTTCGAAATGTCGATGTTCAAATGTGTCCTGCAGTTCACACTATGACGCGCAGTTAACTGCGTTCTTCATCGACCCGCGAGCCAAGTGATCCACCGTCCAGGGTAATGGTTTTCGTTTTCTCGTTTTTTGTTGTGCACATGCGTTGTCGTTTTGTTGGGTGGTACGAGTGAGCGAGTGAGTGAGTGAGTGAGTGAGTGAGTGAGGTTAGATCGGTGCGTCTCTGACAACACGAGCACGCGCAAACGCAAACATGTGCGTACGCGGTACGTTAATGATCCTTCCGCAGGTTCCCCTACGGAAACCTTGTTACGACTTTTACTTCCTCTAAATGATCAAGTTTGGTCAACTTCCCAGCAACGCCGACGGCCGTGAAGCCACCGCGTGTCGGTCCGAAGACCTCACTAAATCATTCAATCGGTAGTAGCGACGGGCGGTGTGTACAAAGGGCAGGGACTTAATCATCGCGGGCTTATGACCCGCGATTACTAGGAATTCCTCGTTTATGGGGGATAATTGCAAACCCCAATCCCCAGCACGAAGGAGTTTCAACGGGTTGCCCGGGCCTCTAGGCCAGGGAGAACATGCTGATTCCTTCAGTGTAGCGCGCGTGCGGCCCAGGACATCTAAGGGCATCACAGACCTGTTATTGCTCAATCTCGTGCGCCTCGAAGACGCCGGTCCCTCTAAGAAGAACTTTAATACGCCGCCAGTGAGTTGCGCGACCGGAGTCGCGCACACCTAAATGACGACGCCTATTTAGCAGGCTAGAGTCTCGTTCGTTACCGGAATTAACCAGACAAATCGCTCCACCAACTAAGAACGGCCATGCACCACCACCCACCGAATCAAGAAAGAGCTGTTAATCTGTCAATCCTTCCGGTGTCCGGGCCTGGTGAGATTTCCCGTGTTGAGTCAAATTAAGCCGCAGGCTCCACTCCTGGTGGTGCCCTTCCGTCAATTCCTTTAAGTTTCAGCTTTGCAACCATACTCCCCCCGGAGTCCAAAATCTTTGGTTTCCCGGAAGCTGCCCGCCGAGCCATTGTAGTAACGTCGGCGGATCGCTAGATGACATATTTACGGTTAGAACTAGGGCGGTATCTAATCGCCTTCGAACCTCTAACTTTCGTTCTTGATTGATGAAAACACCTTTGGCAAATGCTTTCGCTGATGTTCGTCTTGCGACGATCCAAGAATTTCACCTCTAACGTCGCAATACGAATGCCCCCAGTTATCCCTATTAATCATTACCTCGGAGTTCTGAAAACCAACAAAATAGAACCGAGATCATATTCTATTATTCCATGCACGAAATATTCAAGCGGCATTTTGAGCCCGCTTTGAGCACTCTAATTTGTTCAAAGTAAAATTGTCGGCCCATCTCGACACTCAACGAAGAGCACCGCGATAGGATTTTGATATTGAACCGTCGCGTTAACGACGGCTCACCGACGATATGCTCCGCAGACGTGTCAGTATCACCGCGGATGCGGTGCACCGACAGCGCGGCGCACAAATGCAACTACGAGCTTTTTAACCGCAACAATTTTAGTATACGCTATTGGAGCTGGAATTACCGCGGCTGCTGGCACCAGACTTGCCCTCCAATTGTTCCTCGTTAAAATATTTAAAGTGTACTCATTCCGATTACGAGGCCTCGTAAGAGTCCCGTATCGTTATTTTTCGTCACTACCTCCCCGTGCCGGGAGTGGGTAATTTGCGCGCCTGCTGCCTTCCTTGGATGTGGTAGCCGTTTCTCAGGCTCCCTCTCCGGAATCGAACCCTGATTCCCCGTTACCCGTGACAACCATGGTAGTCGCAGAAACTACCATCGAAAGTTGATAAGGCAGACATTTGAAAGATGCGTCGCCGGTACTGGACCGTGCGATCGGCAAAAGTTATCCAGATTCATCAAAATTAACGACTTCGGACGCGAGGCCCTCCGTCGATTGGTTTTGATCTAATAAAAGCACTCGTCCCATCACTGGTCAGAGTTCTGATTGCATGTATTAGCTCTAGAATTACCACAGTTATCCAAGTAACCGAGTAAGATCTAAGGAACCAAAACTGATATATTGAGCCATTCGCGGTATCGCCTTAATACGGCTTGCACTGAGACATGCATGGCTTAATCTTTGAGACAAGCATATAACTACTGGCAGGATCAACCAGGGAGCAGATATTGATATTATTATCTAAGCTCTCTTCCCCCCGCCACACGACCCACAAACACACACCCACACTTCGTCCCCAACCCGGAAGCTCGACGGACACACGTCGCACGCGACAGGCGGGGGAGTGGGTGGTGGTGTGCGTGCGTGGCAGAGGGCCTCTGAAGCACGTGATCGCGCCACGGCTCCGGCGAACGGAGCGCGGCGCGGTGCCCGACATTGTGCAAGAAGAGCGTACACGACGCAATCTCACAGGACACGTCCTCCGACCGCACAGAAAAGTATGCCATTAGACACTCTCGCAGTGCTGTCGTCGGGTCCCAAAGAAACTTGAACGTTCTATGAACGAGACGTACATACCACACACGGCGCTCCACTGCTAGAGTGAAGCCGTAAGTGTTTTAACAGTGACTCTGCGGAAAACCACACGTGGGTCGTCGCCCGGAGTGTGAGAGACCGTCATCCAGACTCTCTGATTGCTCAATCAAGTTGGGAGTACACATTGTTCCAGGGCGACACACGATGCCGCCCCGCACACAGTAAATCAAGCTACCGACACCGTGGTTTGTGAATTTCTCGCCGTACGACGATTATACATACTACACGGGGTGTGGAAAAGCGTCAAACGCGATTCCGTCGGTTGCAACGCCGTTGTTTTTTTTTTTTTTGAACGTACGCGCGCGCACGCACCACGTTGTACATTCGTATATATACATACGTACACACACATATAAATTAATATATTAACATGTACGTACGTACACGTATATATTCAATTCAAACGTATCGCAAAAACACGATAACGCGCGCACACGCACAACACGCGCCGTGTCACGTCGACACCCGAGAAGAAAAGCGAGCGCCACCAGACTCTCACACAATCACCTCAAACGTCGACGCGCCACGACCCTGTCATAGTAGTAAACGCGCTGACGGCGCAATCTGTGTACATGTGTATGTGTTATTTTGAACGAATCAAAAAATCGAGCCGTTCGTTTATTGTGTGTCCCGAAAACGGGCCGGAAAAACATTTTCGACTACGAAAATGACTCGGAGGGGGGGGGGGGGGGGCGGGGGGGGGTGGGGGGCGGTCGCCGCCGCCGCGGTTTGGGGGGGTTTTGGCGGATGGGGAGGTGTTTCGTGAACAACTTTTTCTACACTTTCTACTCGACTAGTTGTTGTTGTTGTTGTTGTTGTTGTTGTTGTTGTTGTTGTTGTTGTTGTTGTTGTTGTTTAGGGTATTTACATTTTTAACCGACTTCAAAAAAAAAAGGAGGAGGTTAAGGTTAACCCAAGTGTTCTTAGTTAGGTGAAATGAAAAAATAAAAAAAAAAAACCAACAACACTACCTGTGAGACGCTATATAGAGTCGAAGTGAAAAAAAACTTTTTTTTTTTTTTTTTACTATTGCAACATGTTATTGTAACGTGCAACCAACAAATATATCTATCGTAACTGAAAAGGTGTGAAATAAATAAATAAATTAAACAAATAAAAAAACCCGACTGCATAAATTATACAAAAACTGAAAAGAAAATAACAAGCTCAGTCCACGTGTGTAGAAAGCAATTAGAAAATTAGAAAATTAGAAAACAGTCGGGACCTATTATTATATTGAATAGAATGATGTTCGTCTACATTTTTTTACAGGTC